>NC_056739.1:940302764-940352764 GCF_019279795.1 Protopterus annectens | reverse complement strand
TGCTGAATACAGAGTGGTTAAAGCAGTTTCAAGCAGCTTTAAGCGCATTTCATTGGTTTACGCGAAGCTAAGCAGTGCTATGCTATGGTTAAACATATGGGCACTTACATTGTGTAAGCTTTGCTTACCAGTGCAAAAATCTGCTTAGCTGTTTCATTGCAGCAATGCTGACTCCTGCTAAGCATGGCTCAGCCCTGGTAACTAGTGCTCACATCCCAGTCTACAACATAGCAGAGCAATGACATCTGTAATAAGTGTATGTAATGCCATGTACAATACATGTGTCTATGTGCTGTCATTACAGCAGCACGCGGTGTGAGTGTCATGTCTGGGACACACAAGTATAGAGGACCTGTGCAGCACTGTTATCCATGTGAATGTGTTACATAGAAAGGTAGTAACCCAGGTTACGTGCTGTCACACTGGCATGTAGTGTATCATGATGGCACTACTGTTGACAGTGCTTTCCCAGGCAAGAGTAGAGTGCTAAATGTAGTACTGACAACAAGCACACCTGCAGGCATAGCTGGACTCTGAGGCCTCACTGTTGTGTTCCTGGTGTGTGAGCTGTGTCACAGTATATATCCCCTACTGGATAATGATCTGACATGTGGAATGTAACTGTAAACTGCCATCTGTACAGCACATGTCAATGAGGGCTGCCAACATGTAGTTATGGCATACATATTGGTGTCAAACATCTCTCTGTTGACACATTCATCCTACTGCATAGCTACTTGCCAAGCTGATGTCTGTCAGTCCCTGTACAGATGTGCAGATGGCAGGTATCTAGCTTGGATACATACAGGCAACCTATGCCTGACTGACACTGACATGTCTGCCCAGCTGTGTTATAACTGGCACATATAGGAGACAACACCCTGTATGCACCACATGCCACGGGTAACTCCACTACACTATCACAGTCAACAGAACATGCTTGGGTACAGATCTCCATCACAGATACTAACCATGTGTTGTAGTACATGTTGCATACATGTCAACTGGATCACCTCAGTGGCCATTTGCAGGAGGCATCTAGAGGATTGGCTAATGCATGTCACTCTTACCCTCAGGGTCACCACAGTGCTATCTGTTGAGAGATTGTCTGCTGGCACATGGCAGGTGGCATAATACCACTGTACACACGTCCCCTACACAACCCATCTCTCCATGGACAACGGCCAGGTACATACCTGTGACCAACTGCAGCGATGCACCCCAGTACTGACACATGAGTATGTGTGCATTACTGAGGATATCAGTGTCTGTGTGTTAATACACCTGTAGTTAGGAATACCATGAGGGCCTTCTCAACCACCGCAACACCCATTGCCATAGTCAGATGTGGCTGCTGCTGTTTCAGACATTACATGTACCCTGTTACGCTCCTCTCTCCAATGGCTACATGAGCCTTGCAGTACCAGCACAACAGTGTTGTATAAATGGGTCAGTAGGCATGGGATACCCATTGAGTTTTGGAAAGTGTGTGTATGTGTGCATGTCTGTATATCTGTAGGGTACAGCATTCCGAGGCCACATACTCCTATTACAATACACATTGCCACACAGTAGTATGGATAGTGTTGTTGCTGCGCATAGGTGAGGCATGACAATGCAACACTCTACTATGCCTGTGGCATGTGCATTAGATGCATATCCCTGTAGTACCACTGTTGGGATATACAATGGGTTGTATCACAGTCATGGGAAATGTGTGATGGTAGGTATGTCAGAGTGTCATCATGGGTTTCAGTGAGTACAATATCTACTGTGAGATGTAGGTGCTGTGTACACTGTTATTACACAATAGTACATGTGGTATATGTCCCATGTACCACTTTATGGTGACCACTGCAACCATCAACCTTACAGGTAACTGATGCCACAATCCAGCTCAGTTATGCATATGCTGTGTGCAGCCTACCTGTAACACACTGAACACATGGACAGGTTAGTTAGCACTGATAGGCCCAGGTCTCTCCGATGTGTGTCTGCCTGTTATGTGTTTGTTAATGTGTATATGATGGTATGTCACACTATGTAAGGTTCATATACAACCATTACATCCCCCATTACCATACTGTACATGTGTGGGGATGTTATGCATGTAACATGTAACCTGGAGCACAACTTACCCAAAATGCTGTGTGGTGTGTGCAGTGAAAACCACACAGTTCATTAGCACTACATACCTAGGTAGGGGTCTTGTCAAAGTGTTGCCAAGTAAGAGTGTGCATGTAGGTGGATGGGTCTACATCAGGTTGCTGATTATACATGTCCCACTGGGCCACCTGTCCATGTGGCACAGACAGTAACTGTTATACAAACCTGTGACATGTGTTCAACTCTACTCCAGATATGTCACAGCCATGGTGTCACCACTGTGCCATACCCCTTATGGAATATGACTGCAGACCATCCTCCTGCTGACACATGTACACCTATGACACAAATGGATAACATTATGGAGACCACAATCCCACAGTATTACTAACAGCTATAATGCATCATTGCTGGACAACTACACCTGGCATATATGCATTAAACATTACTCCTGACAAAATGTTACACTGCAGTACACTCACTGTGTGCATCAGAACCATATTAGCCTGTCCCTGCATTGATGTTATGGATGACAGTGATGTGGCACAGGTATCATATGCACAGGGTGTGTTGTTGGTTTGCCAGAGACCGAGGGTGGGCCATACATTTGACACCATATGTGTGGGTGAGGGGTGTAAGTTGAACAAGGCGTGGTGATGTGGTGTGTGTAGCATAGGATTGCCCTAGGTGTGTTTGTATAGTGTGTGGGTATATATGCACACAGTTCTGCCATTTGGCTGCTCTTTACAGATGTTTTTTGGTTAGCTGTAGATCATACCTTTCAGGGTGTGCAGTTCACCGCTTCTGGCCATGGACACACGGACTGTGCCTGTCAAGTGTTCTCTGGGCATGTCCAGGTACAGGCCTCAATGTGCTACTCTCTTCTGATGATGACAGATGTCCCTAGAACCAGGCCCCTCCTGGGACTAGCCAGGGCCATGTGCATGTGCACGTGGTCTGCTGTGGTGTGGACAGTGCCCCCATGCAGTTCTGGGGCTAGTACTGCCACTAGAGGAGCACCTTGGTGTCCTAGCATGTCAACGCTGACCGTCAGCTTTTGGTGTTGCTGGCCTATGCCCACGTGGCTGCTGCCACACTCCCACCACATGTTCAAGCATGGACAAACCATGGTCGATGAGACCCAGCATCTCGCCAAACCATCTATCCATGACCTCGGTATAAGCACGGAGGTCACCAGACAGTTCATGGATGTTGTCGCTTGCAGATGTGAGAGCAGCCCTCTGCAGCCTCAGGCCCTGTCTGGTGTACAGGTCCATACTTGCCTGTGCCCCCATGACAGTCTGATACATGTGCCTGGTGGTACCAGTTGTGGTGCTTCTGCCAGGGGCATGATGACCAGTGGCCCTACCACAAGCACTCTGGCATATCTGCCTATGTCGTGCCCTGCCAACTGTCCCTCTGCTATGGCCACTGGTGAAGGGGTATGCATTGGCACTGAAACTGTGTGCGGGTTGGGGTGGCTAAGAGTGGGATGTTAAATGACGGTGCAGTTTCAGTCCCTAACTACCCCACATGTGCCTCAACAGTACTATCATCATCTTCGGTGTCTGTATGGACACCAACATCAGATTGCATGCAGGAGGGACCCTGACCCACCTCGCCACCTGTGAGGGAAATCAAGAAATGCACTTCAAGACCTGTACAGCATTGCATAACAGTACACACACACACACACACACACACACACACACACACACACACACGCACACACACACAACACACACACATTCCACTTTAATACCTACCTGTCCATGATTTTACAGACATTCCCACGTTTATTCACATAAGTTCCCCATCCTGCATCACACTTGGTAACATACACTCATTAATACCACACATTAACATATCATTCCTCTAAATGCCTAGACAAGTGATCACAACACAACACCTGTTACTCCATTACCTCCTTAATCTGAGTGGAGTAGGGTTTACATAGCCTCACAGCTGTCATTCAGTGTTTACCTTGTGTATGTCTGGACATCATGAGCATGGTCACTATATGTGAAGAGCTACTACGTTCACTCCATAAAGATATGCACTGGAGTGTTATGTGTAAGTATTGCTCAGTACATGCCAAATCTGCTGCTCAATCAACCTATCATGTGACAACTGTAATATATGGATACACTCCCTGGTGTTGTCTAGTAATTCCTCAATGCATCTGTAGTGCTGCATACATGGGTTGTCATTCACCTCTCTTCTGATTGCAATATTAAGAGTATACCATGTGTCTACTTTCCCTACCAAAGCATGTTCCATGCTACAGACCTTAGTATACTATCAGCTGTCCTGTGATTACATATCAGACAAGTATTCCTGGTGTGTCATGTGTCAGTCCATGTCCATGTATTGCACAATCCCAAAGGGAAGTACTGCCCTATGAACAACCCCACAGTCACACATGTGCATACATGGATACCCACACACACACACATGAAAACACACATCCTACATGCAACAACCTTCCTCCACTCCACCAGATTGCACCTACAGAGAAAATAACCCCCCCACACACACATACACACATGCACACACACACACACACACACACACACACACACACACACACACACACACACACACACACAGTCCTCCCTTTATCCCTGTGTCAACATGCATTACATATGGTACTCAACAGCATGCAGTGCAGCTATAGTCAATCCATGCTAGCAACAGTATACATGTGTGCGATGCATGGGTTGCATTAGTAGGTGATGCCCCTTCCCCTGGAAAACACTGCACCCATGTACACAGTATTGTTGTGCATCTGTTCTGCACCCTGCCATGTAATGTGCACCAAACCTCACAGGTGTACAACCCATTACTGAATGTGTAGTACTGTGTCAGTTATGTCTGCTCTAATGTTCACAGCTCCTATGTTTTTCAGCAACACATACCTGGGATGATATGTGGACAGATGTCATTTGTGAATGCCTGATGTCTGGTTTACAGATCTCAGCATCAGCAGAGCATGTATGATCAATCCAATACTATTACACTGACAACAATCAGTGTAATAGTATTGGATTGATCATACATGCTCAATCCAGTACTATTACACTGACAACCGTCAGACCATACCATGGCTTTGGGGAGTGTGCACACCCTTATTAATATGACGCACTCTTACTTGAGCTGCCATAGGACCACATCACTACATATATTAACAGTACATGAGCTTGATATGTGACATATGTCCTGTACATTCTCATGCAGTGTCTAAGAAATGTGTTACATGTGCGGATGCTGACCGCGATGCATACACTCCATGTGCGCATATGTGTGCACGCCCTTATCATGACAGTTTGTTGCACCTATTATGCGTACTACAGCAGTCACTATTCCTGGCAGGAGTATACTAGCATGGGTCATCTGTATTTGCCAGTGTATGGTCAGTCTGCCCTACACATGTCCCCCAACTCTGCATGATTGCAAGGTCCACATATGTGCACATCCCTTGGTGTTCACACACTGCTGTCACTATTCTGTGGGGGTAGGGTTACATCTGCCACAGTTTCTGAACCTGACTGTGTGCAGATACAGCCATTTTTAGCATCCTTAGGATCCCTGTTGCAGTACACTGGTGTGTCATGCTGACACACCCTCCCCACCTTCAGCCTTTTTGCAGATGCTTGACAAGTATGGCCTACACATGTGTGTCAGTTTGCAGTGTCCCATACACTGAACACCACATGTTACAGCCTAGTCCCAGCTAATAATGTGGACTATAGTAATATGTTATGCCATAGTGTAGATCTGTAACAGCTGACATTGTAATACTGATATATACACTGTTGTTGCACTGCATAAGGGTGATGTTTCACACATGTCCCTAATGCAGGCCATGTGTCCCACCATTATTTTAATCCCTGTGGACACATTTCACAATGACAGGATATTAGTTATCTTACAGGTGTCTGACATACCTTTCCAATACCCCATCATGGTCACCACTGTGACACAGTGCATTTAACAGTAACAATACGTGAACATGTACAGCATGCATTATGGGTAGGTGTGTCAGATGTGTGCATGGAATATACCATAGCCATTACATGCCCGGTGTATTAGCAAGCATCACCATAAGCCATACTCACCAGCTACAGGCTGCTGCCTTGGTGTTATACAAGAGGGACCTACATAAGAGTGTGGGAGATGTGATGTCAGTGGCCACAGCTGTGGCATTGCTACAGGGTGGGTGCAGCATTACAATACATCAACAGTACAAGTTCACAATACTACCCCCTATGCACATCTGTTTATTACTACTATACAGCAACAAACTATATATATATATATATATATATATATATATATATATATATAGAGAGATATATATATATATATATATATATATATATATATATATATATATATATATATATATATATATATATATATATATATATATATATGTATATATATGTGTGTATATATATATAAAACATGTCAGATATGCATGCTCTACCTGTACAAATGCAGTTGCATACATAACAGTGATCTACTGATGTGCCCTGTGGCCTTACCTGCACACTCCTCACCCGGTGTGTGGGTAGCACCCACCTTCACAATGGTGTCTGCCAGTTGTTAGGTGTGCAGACAGGCATGTGCCACGAGGCTGGCAAGGAGCTCCTCAACACGTGTCGGGGGGATGGCTGGCATGATCCCCCCTGTTGCAAGGTGATTCCCCCTGGACTGCAGCAGCACACTGATGGGCATTGCAAAGCAGGTCAGAACAATGATGCCATACCTGCTCATAACTGTGATTATGCAGGGCGACATCATTGACCCTGTGGACTAGATCTTTCAACAGGGTGGTCCGCTCCTGCTGCTCATGAGCCACTCTGCCAAACAGGACAGGATAGAACTGGATTAGGTAGTTCAACACAACCTAATTTTCTGCCATGGAATACACAAGTAGGCAGCCATGGGACATCCTGCCTGAAAGACATAAAGATGGAAACAGGTCTGAGCAACTCATGCAGCAAGGTTACCATATTTCTTAATACACATCTCTGTCACAACCCTCACCATATCAGTGACAACAAACTGTTCATACAACTCAACAGATATAGCTACAGCTTACCTACCAGTGGGACATATATTGTATTGTACCACACTTTGTGCTATGTGTTTGTAGCCATGTTCCCTGTGTGAACTCCATCATAGCTGGCCTGTTACGGACCATTTCACCTGCATGCCATTGTCAGGGCCACTATGGTTCCATATATGCATGTGGTATGCTTGCTATGTGATTGTGCCACATCTGACATCTGTGTTATTGGGATTATCTATGCATGCTGCCGGACATGTTCCGGGATTGTGTAGACTATTACTACCTACATATGTTTTATAACAGTGACACAATAGCATGATCCATATTATCCAGATATATATCTATATATATATCTATATATATATATATATATATATATATATATATATATATATATATATACAGATATACACACACACATACAACTTCATGTTTAAATACATTTCCTGTACTGTTGAATGCCAGTGCTGGATGATATGTCTGTAAAAACATCAGGGATATGTATCTCTGAAATGGCATATTGGTAAATCACTTTGCCTATGGTGTGCAGGGTCTTGAATTCCATCCTTTGAGTGGCTGTTTATTTTGTTGCTTGGCAGAACAAGGGCCATGGGATACAGAGTCATTAAGGCACTTTTCAGCAGTTGCAGCCGGGTTTGAGTGGGGTTGCACGGAGGTAAGCACTGCTAATGTCCGGTCACAGTTTTTTATACTTAGTTAGCTTCTTAATAGCTTAACCTGTGTAGGCGTTGATTACCCCCACGTACAGTCTTAAGCCCGCTTACTGCTGCTTAAATGTGTTTACTCCCTCTTACCCCTGCACTAATTTCTTTAAAAGAAATGAAAAAGAGTTGATAGAAAAGTGGTGAAAAAGTGGCACAACAAGGGAATGACAGTAGGGAAAATAGCTAGGGATGTGCAGGAAGGGTATAGGGAAGGCCCATAGCTGCCCATTTCTTCTACAGTAACAGCTGTGCATATACACTGAATTTGGAGATAGGTTTGGACACTCATACCTCTGAGAAAAGGGTGAGGACAACAATAATATGTTGTTAAGCCAATCAGGCCAGATTACATGTGTCCACTGGACGCGTGCAAAATGGACAGCTATGTATGGGGCAAGATTTTTTTTTTGGGAGCAGATTGCCCTTTTTTTTTCAGGTGAGAGTGGGACGTTGGGGAGGGATAGTAGGTATATTTGTGGAGGTAGGTTTGGTAGGTTAACAGACAAGACAAACAAGATGTATATACGGGCGGTATATGACACATGTGGGGGGGACCACCTTGATGGGGAGGGGTGTTGGGAAAATCAGAAGCCCATGAGCCCCCTAATGGAAACAGTGGGACTGAGGTCCCCAACCATGGGCAGTCACCACTGCACTTTCCCAGCCACAAAGGTGGTTGTGCTGGGGGCTGAGTAGGAGAGCCAGTCCGACCCTCTAGTCGGGACATGTGCCTAATAAGCTGGGGTAGCAGATCTCCGACCTCCCTGAAGAGCTCACTACACCCCATGACCTGGACTTGGCAATGGGTGACAGGCCCCTTTCAGTGCCCACTCCTGGGGGGTGAGCCCCATCCCCTGAGGCAATTCCACCCAAAGGTGGTGCAGAACCAATGGATGAGGAGATCCTGGGTTGGGCCCCAGACATGCTGGTGCCCAGTGCCACGGACAGCTGAGGTGGGACAGGTAGGCCCAGTGGGACCCACATTCCCATACATGCTATGGTGTTTTATCAACATATGTGGGTTAGTAATAGCCAACAAATTCCAGGATTAGGTATAACAGCATGCATAGATATTCCCAATAACCCAAACACCAGATATGGAACAGTTGCATAGCAAACAGAACACATGTATATATGGGACCACAGTGGTAATTACAACATGCAGGTACATTGATGCCACCATGCCACCACTGTGAGAGTATTTCAACATAGCACATGCATAGAAACAGATTTAAATAATTATTGAACAATAGGACATCTGTCCCAACATTAGAGTTAAGTCAGCACATACCAACTCAGTTGTGTATTTAGTTTATTGTTGCAGATATGGTGGGGGAGAGAAAGATGTCAATTAACAACTAATATATTCCTGTAGTTCGTATTACTTTCCTAGTCAGTGGTGTTATCTGTAACATACAAGTATTAGTACACTACCCTATTGCCTTAGTTTGGACAGTGGTATGGCTGTTGACAACTATATACTTGAACTGGTTTTACCTACAGTATACAACTCTTACCTGGTATACCCGTGGAGGAATTGTTTGTTAACACCAACTAACTATTCCTACACATACTCCCAGATTCCAGGTTGATGTTTTGCACATACCTGTCCATTTCTTTTTGCACACACTCTGGGCATGTCTTGACCACATGCAGGTAAACCGGGATATATTTTGACTATTGCCCTCTTAAACCTTTACTGAATTGTACAATGACAGGTTTGTTTTCATTGGCATTTTCCAAACATGTACAGGCCTGACAGTCAGTTATATGGCATGAAATGCTGCCTACATATCAGAGATTAGCACACTGATATGCTAGGGGGACAGGGTGACAGCTGGCAGATATGGGCCAATTAACTGGATACCCTGGACACTTTTGTACACTTGTGGGGTATGATTCTGCATACAGCTTAATACTACTCCCAGGATTCAGACCATAGCTGTGTCTGCTAAAAACAAGTCACTGTCCATCACAGTTGTGTGTGCTATATAGATATTGCTGTGTATCTCTTATCTGATTTCTGTCTATAATTCTCCTGTGGTTTTACATTCTGACCTGGTATTACAACACTCTTATACAGAATTTTCTAGACAGTTATATTATGTAGCACAGTGTGGGTGACAGTGCAGAGTAATACCTTTTTATTCAGAGAACTGCAACACTAACAATGCCATACAGTACCAGAGTAAACAGTACCTGAATGTTGCCACACAAATTACCAGATTCCACATTAGTATTATGCAGATACATCTCACTCTGTTACTGTACACACTCTGGTCACAGCTTGACAACATGAGGGTGTAGATTGGACATACTTGGCTTATTACTCTCATAACATTTTGGGGAGTTGCTAAAGTGGCAGGTTTGTTATTATAGATGTCTGACAATCAGTTGCATTTCTTGTTTCCTGCATAAATGTCTGGGATCATCCCACTGATTTCCCAGGGTGACAGGCAGCAGATATGGGCCAATTTACTGGATATTCTGGACATATCTGTACAGTTGTGGGGTATGATTCTGTATGCAGCCTACTGCCGCTCCCAGGATTCGAACCATGGCTGTGTGTGCTAAAAATTCAACAGTAAACATCTCAATTGAGTGCACTATTTAGATTTTACTGTCTGTCTGTTCACAGTTTTCTGTCTAAGTCTCTCTCAGTTGTACTATATGACCTCTTGGGATTACACCAGTCATATACAGACATTCCTACACATTTTATTTATGTAGCACTGTGTGGGTAACAGTGCTTAATACAACAGAACTATTAAGTGATTGCAAATCTGCATTACCATATGATACCAGAGTAAACACATGCAGTCCAGCAATTAGACCTTTATTGTCAGGTTGTTATGTATTTATTTACATACAACCTTTATGAGACTCTTCCTGCCATATTCTCTGATGTATGCAGTACATGCCTTAAACAATACTGGCTTTATACAGGCAATTAACTTACTACAACTTTTATTTCCTATGACCATACATGCAAGAGTATTACTAACCTGCCTTGCGTCGCAACCATTCCAATCTACATCCATGGGCCTCCTAGTTCATAGCCTGCTCACTTGACACTGTGAAAGACATAAGAGGAATATTTAGCCATACCTATCCATAATATACATGAGCTGGCACTTATTAAACAGGTAGTGGACTGATACTTTCTCATGGCTGGGACCTCCCCTGTCCTCCTAGCTTCTTGGATCCACTGATCCAAGAGATCCCCCTTTCACCGCATCAAGTTGGCATAGTGATGCCAGACCTGCTCACCAGTTTGGAGTATGCCAGTGGTACTGGTGAGGTAATGGGTGAGATGGTCCCAGGCTTCTGCTTTGTATTGGGAACCATGGTACAGGCCCTGCAGCAGTCTCATGTCATGGTCTTTCACAAGGAGTTTTGCCATGACTCTGGACTCCTGGATGCCCCAGGGCTGTGCCTGAAAGCGCACACCCTCTCCCATTCCAAACATAGTGCCTACAAGGGGAAGCTACAAACAGTTATGAGATGTATTCTCGCCTGTTGGGTTTAAATAGGGCTGGTTTCCAGAACTTTATTGTGATTGGATGGTTTTGAAAAGGCTATGCTATGCACAAACCTGCTTACCTAAGGTTGGCATTGCTTAAAGGGGTATACCAATGGGCAGACCGAGTTAGCTGGCCTACACATTGCTTACACCTACTAAGCTGGGCTGTGCAATGCTTAGCATTGCTTAATATTTAAGTTACATTATATTTGCATTGTGGCATTGATTTATTATTCATTACATGTTATACTTGTGTTCGGTATCCATGATTCATGTGTACATACACTATATGAGGTCCTTTTGTTTATTAGGGGATTTCAACACTTTATTACAATTACACCTCACATCTAGGCTTAATGCAGTACTCCATTTCACATATTTATGTTATATAGTAGGTTATACAATGTAAAACTGTATATAGATTACTTCCACATGTTCAGTTTGAATTTCCTATAGTGAGGATCTGATTGGTGATACCTCAATCTTGTGTACTGCTGTGATGGCTTAGTGGTTAACTACTGTCACTGTAATGTACAGTGTTCTGGGTTCAAGACCTGCAAAAGCTGTTTATTTTGTTTCTGGCCAGAACAGCAGCTGATGCATACAGAGTGCTTAAGGCAGTTTTAAGCAATTGTAACCAGATTTGCGTGGGTTTGTGCAAAGGTAAGTAATGCTAACCTTCAGTTAAATATGCTTACAGAGTGTTAGCATCAATATTTCTTAACCTGTGTGTGCTTTGCTTACCCTCGCGCAAAGGTGCTTAAACTCACCTACTACTGCTTAGATATGCTTACTCCCACTTACTGCTGCTTAATTATGCTTACACTTGCTTACTAGTGCTTACTCCCACTTACCACCAAAATCATTTAGACAGTAATGTCTAATGGTTCTTGAGAAGATGGATTTGGAAACTGTATGGAGTTATCATTCATTAAACATTTTAACTTCCATTTGTATCCCTGATTCCTGTGTACATATACTGTATGGGGCATGTGTGATTATCAGTGGACTTTGCAGCATTATAACAATGACACCTCACATTTGCATTTGATGCAGTACTCCAGTTCACAAATATATGTTATAAATATATAAATGTTTTAAATATATGTTATCGTAGGTTATGCAACAAAATAAATTGATCATACAGTGATTTGACATGGAAAAGGGATTGTACTGGAGTGGGACTTGAACTGGGAATGACTCCACTTCTGGTGAATCCTCTGCCCACTACACTATTGCTATATAGCTTCTTTTGCATGTATCTTGCTTTTTATCCTCTTGTGCTATTTAAGCTGCATTAACAGTAGCTACGCGATGGACAAAAAAAAACACTTCTGTATCTTTACTGTTTTATATATTGCTCTTGTACACATGGGAGGATGTTGCTGGGGGTATGCGTACACCTATGAGTGGTCTCACTCATTCTTATTGATGCTCTGCTGTTCTTCATTGCAGGGGCATGCATATTCTGAGAGCTCTGCTCTCAGACACGCCCCCTGCACTCTTACATGCTCTGTGTGCGTTTTGAAGCTCAGGCAGTGCGCCTTCATTAATATGCAGGGTGTGCTGCCGTCCTGCTCCTAAACAGCTGCTTCCATGCAGGACTAAGCTAGTCCTGCATGGAAGGATAGTGAATTTGGGGGATTATCTCTTTTATAATGTGGATCAAAACATTTTTGACATGATTTCCAAGAATGGTTAAGTGGTGAGTTAATGACAAGATGTGTGAAGGAGTTGTTTTATATTTAAAAGGTGATAGTTCAGATATTTGTAATTGGATGTCATTGAAATTAAACAATATGGATTATAAAATATTTTGCAAGATTTTGCAAGTAAAGCTAAATATTGTGTTTACACTAAATTGTTCGCAATATATTGGCTTGAAGAATTTTTTTTATTTAACTAGCTTGTGATATACACAAAGGTTTTGATAATGTCTCTCATGATACTTTGTGGAATTTATTGGAGGGTTATGGGTTTAGTGGAAGGATTATTAAAATAATTTTAGAGATGACTGTGGTAATTTGCTTTTGGGTTGATCTGTAGTTGATACGTACAGATGGAGTCAGATTCATAAACAGACTGAGTATTTTGCTTAACCAAGGTATTTATCTCTTGTGAATAATTGTATTTTAGATTATGATCTCTCTTATTATAAAATGGTTTTATATGAAATTGGTTTGGAAACAGATTATATTAATGAAGATAGATGGATAAAATGCTTGGTTAAGTAGATATGAACAAAGTGGAAGAATGAAGCGTCAGTATTATGGGACCATTTGGACATGCTGGCAAGCATCGAAAGACAACTTTAAATCTTTGTATTGTGACTGAAATTAAAACCAAAATTCAAGTTTGTTGTAATGTGAGAAAAAGAGTATCAGATTGTACTGTCCAATTTTGGGAATGATTTGCTTGGAATATATCTTATGTAGAGAAAGAATATATATTTTGATGTATAGGAAAAAGTAGCTAGCATCAGGTGAGTAGTGGGATATTTCTTTTTTTTTCAGTAAAATACATAACTGAGGACTTTTAGTTATTCCTAGTCTTAGAAATTGGAGGAGAGAGAGAGAGAGAGAGAGAGATAGTAAAAACAAAGGAAACTACTAGAAGGATTATTGAAATATTTATTTTACTCCTCACTGAAAAGTACAGGTTGTCCCTAGGATTTTTAAGGGACAGAATGAGTCTTTAAGAAAATAAAGATATCTTTGGAATAGATGGCATACATTATCTGTTTTATACTGTAGACCACAACATTTTTGACATGGTTTGAAAGAATGGTTAAGTGGTGAGTCATTGACAAGGTGTGTTAAAGGGTTGTTTTATATTTAAAATGAGACAGTTCAGATATTTGCAATTGGATGCCATTGAAATTAAACAATATGGATTATAAAATATTTTGCAAGATTTTGAAAGTAAAGCTAAACATTCTATTATGTAAATGTTGCTTTGTTTACACTAAATTGTTGACAATATATTGAGTTATAGAATGTTTCCATTTAACTGGCTTGTAATATACATAAACCTTTTGATACTGTCTCTTATGACACTTTGTGTAATTTATTGGAGTGTTAATGGGTTAGTCCAAGGATTTTTTAAATAATTTGAGATATTTATTCTCATTATTGGGATAAAACATTAGAGTATGGGTAGTTTGGTTCTTCAATACTAATCCAAACATGAGAAAAACAGAGTTTTCTACATAGTGCACTATTGTTTGGCTGGTAATGTTAGCTGCAATTAGTGAGGGAGAAAAAAACCTGTACTGATTGGCTAGACAGAGGGACAGAGATGGGAAAGATGTGCAGCAAGTAAGGGTGATAAATGATAGTGAGGGAAATGTACTCACAAGAGAGGAGAGTGTGTTGAGTAGATGGAAACAGTATTTTGAGAGGCTGATGAATGAAGAGAATGAGAGAGAGAGAAGGTTGGATGATGTGGGGATAGTGAATCAGGAAGTGAAACAGATTAGCAAGGAGAAAGTAAGACAGCTATGAAGAGGATGAAGAATGTAAAGGCTGTTGGCCCAGATGACATACCAGTGGAAGCATGGAGGTGCTTAGGAGAAATGGCATTGGAATTTTTAACTAGATTGTTTAATGAAATTTTGGAAAGTCAGAGGATGCCTGAGGAGTGGAGAAAAAGTGTTTTGGTACCCATCTTTAAGAATAAGGGTGATGTGCAGAGCAGCAGTAACTACAGAGGGATAAAATTGATCAGTCACAGCTTGAAGTTATGGGAAAGAGTAGTAGAAGCTAGGTTAAGAAGGGAGGTGATGATTAGTGATCAGCAGTATAGTTTCATGCCAGGAAAGAGCACTACAAATGCAATGTTTGCTCTGAGAGTGTTACTGGAGAAATACAGAGAAGGTCAGAAGGAGTTGCATTGTGTCTTTGTAGACTTGGTGAAAGCATATGGCAGGGTGCCTACAGAAGAGTTGCGGTATTGTATGAGGAAGTCGGGAGTGGCAGAGAAGTATGTAAGAGTGGTACAGGATATGTACGAGGGTAGTGTGACAGTGGTGAGGACTGCAGTGGGAGTGACAGATCCATTTAAGGTGGAGGTGGGATTACATCAAGGATCAGGTCTGAGTCCTTTCTTATTTGCAGTGGTGATGGACAGGTTGACAGATGAGATCAGACAGGATGCCCCATGGACTATGATGTTTGCAGATGACAATGTGATCTGTAGTGAGAGTAGGAGTCAGGTTGAGGAGACTCTGGAGAGGTGGAGATATGCTCTAGAGAGCAGATGAATGATGGTCAGCAGGGCTAAGACAGAATATATGTGTGTAAATGAGAGGGAGGGTAGAGGAATGGTGAGGATGCAGGGAGTAGAGTTGGTAAAGGTGGACAAGTTTTAGTACTTGGGATTTACAGTTCAGAGTAATGGTGAATGTGGAAGAGAGGTGAAGAAGAGAGTACAGGCAGGGTGGAATGGGTGGAGAAGAGTGTCAGGAGTGATTTGTGACAGACGGGTACCAGTAAGAGTGAAAGGAAAGGTCTACAAGAGGGTAGTGAGACCAGCTATGTTATATGGGTTGGAGACAGTGGCATTGACAAAAAGGCAGGAGTCAGAGCTGGATGTGGCTGAGTTAAAGATGTTAAGATTTGCACTCAGTGTGACTAGGATGGATAGGATTAGGAATCAGTATATTAGAGGGTCAGCTCATGTTGGACAGTTTAGAGACAAAGCAAGAGAGACGAGATTGCGTTGGTTTGGACATGTGCTGAGGAGGGATGATGGGTATATTGGGAAAAAGATGCTAAGGATGGAGCTGCCAGGTAAGAGGAAGGCCTAAGATAAGGTTTATGGACGTGGTGAGAGAGGACATGCAGGCAGTTGGTGTGACAGAACGAGATGCAGAGGATATGAAGAAATGGAAAGAGATGATCCACTGTGGCGACCCCTAATGGGAAAAGCCGAAAGATGATGATGATGAGTGATTGTATGGGTTCTTTTTTAGACATTAGATGGGGGATTCAGCCTTGTATTTACTTGGTTATACTAGTGAAAAAAGGTTGATAGTAGAAAGTGAAGGGTGTTATATCATTTTAGGGAGAAGGAAAAGGAAAATGTTATTGCTGTAGAGAATAGTCAAGCAGAGGCAACATATTATCTTAATCTAGAAAGAAGCGTGGCAGCGGCAGCAAATTCTGTGAACACTAAGGTGGTTGCATGCCATAATGTAATGGCACATATGCAATAAAGAAAAAAAACACTGGTAAATATTAAATGTAAACTTAATTTTTCTTTTTAATGACATGATATTTGGAACAGTATAATCACACCACCTGTGATAATGGCTCTGGATTTAAGAGTTGTAATTTTGTTAGGTAAAGAGACTTTCTTTGATATAATTTTTAAATATTACAAAAAGTGGAACTGTTTTTGAGGACTGTGCTGAAATGAAAAATACTATTTGCGGAATAAGTAATTATTCATTTTGTTTGCAAGTGATGATCTGGATCAAAGTGATTTGGAAAGTTTTTGTAAACTAGTTGTGAAACTGTAAATGACATTACCAAAGTGAAAAATGAGAATGGTTTGTGGAGATGAAGATGGGAAATAATAGTTACTTTAAAAAGTAAAAAAAGATGGAGTTATGAAAATGACAATGGCAATGACTGTAGGTGGTTGCAGAGGAGTACTCAGGAACTGGGGATAAGCAGAGACTTGTTTCTGTGTGCATGCGTGTGTGTGTGTGTGTGTGTGTGTGTGTGTGTGTGTGTGTGTGTGTGTGTGTGTGTGTGTGTTGATGAAATGACATTTTAATTAGTGAATGCAATACAAACGATGTTTGCATAATGTAGGAAACAAGGTCATATGATTAAAAATTATGTGGCTCAATGTTACAAATGTAAAAAATATGTAGCATTTCTAGAGTTACTATATGGAAAAACAGCAAAATAAAGAGAAAACAAAGACAACATTGATGTAAATACTGTTAAATGTTGAAAATTAAATGGAGGTTCACAAAAATGAACATATGTTGAACAATTAGAAATGCCAAAGGACTAAAGTGCATTGAAAAGTGGCAAAAACTGCATTAACCACACAAAGTCACTTTTTAAAAATGGAAGCTAACTGCTGAAAAAGCTAGTTAGTTAAGTGTTTTTTTTTTCTTTATTAGTAAACCACAGACATCATCAGAACTAAGTTACTCAAAGAACTTCCAACTTTTAAATCTCACAACTTCTCACATGAAAAATAGCTGACACAACAAAATGTCTTGTATTACACAACTTCTTTTCACATAAAAATCTAATTAACTTAAAATGACACTTTAATTATCATCTTTCAGATAAATAAATATTTCATATTCTTTCTAATTTAAAAAAAATATGTTAATGGTTTCATTTAAACCCGGTATCTTATCAGCATTTAAATAAATTTGCCAATAGACTTCCTCTTAGTCCAATTTGGGGTCAAGATCACCAATGAATGCTATAGATTTCACAAAATCAGTCACACAAAATAAAAGCTTTTTGAAGTTAGTGCAGCTCACTGCATGCTTAGCTAGAGAATTACTGACATCTTTATTTTTGGTTTATAAATTACATTCCTAAATTCTTTACGAGATCTTCCTTGCAGTTCTACCCACATAGAAGCTCTTACAAGAACAGTGGGTGGTTTTATAAACCATTCCCTCAAAATCACATTTAATTCTCTTACTAACATGTAATTCTTTATGATTATGTGTGACAACTAAATTCAAACTTTCATAAATAAACCTAAAAAATGTACAACTGTTACATCTCTGCATCCCAAAAGGTCCAGTAGAAAAAACAATGGCCTTATTACTATCTTCTAACAAAGATTTAATATTGCTAACATATCTGTACACAAAACTTGGTTTATCCCCTTAGCAGTGTAATAAAACTACATTACCCTGTTAACTCTTTCATTTGTTTGTTACAATATGTTTAACTATCTTCATGTCTAATATAATTGGAATAGGAAAAGCTCTTGAAAACTTGCTAGTTGTTTGATCTAAAACTTCTGGAAAGCACCTTCTCAAAACTGGATACAACCTAACCTATTCAACCTCTATATGATGACATCAAACATTATAGGGACTAAAACTTGTATCCCCTTTTATCTAAAAACATATTCAAAAAAAATAAAAATAAAAACAATTTAACTTTTATCTAAAAACATATTCCTTAAAAAACTACTTCCTCTTAAAAAATCACATCTTCACTTAGGGGATTTAACCTTCTGAAATGTTCTCTTATCACATTACATTTCATAAACTAAGGATGTTGACTTTGAAAATTCAGTTAAGTAACAAATGTCTTTTTTCTGTAAACTGTACTGTGGACCTTTTTATTTACCTTATCAAAAGATATTGTCAAATCCAAAAAGTGTATCCACTTCCCCCTTAGATATAAATAGATAGAAACAAGCTAAAAATATTTTAATTCCTATAAACAAAATTCTTGAATTTTTCTTCTGAACTACACCTCCCAAAAAAATCAATATATGGGTGCTTCACTAAAACGTCTAGTTCCCACCAATTAATTAACATATTAGCAAAAAGTGTGTGTGTGTGTGGGGGGGGGGTTGCATCCATTTCAACTTCTTTTCTTTGATGATAAATATAAACAAAAAATTGTTACTTAAAACTAATTCTAATAATAGATAAATTGTATTCTTAAAAACATTATCAAAATTGGTATACATAGATCAATAATTTCTCAAAAACTCTGTGCCTATTTCCTGAGTAATACTAGTGTACAGAGATTCTACATCTAAAGTTATTAAACTGTGTTCTTCAGCTGAAATGTGATATTTATGAAACAAATCAAAAAATGCCCAGAAGTCATTTAAAAAAATTGATTTTTACATTGTAAGATTAAGAACAAAATCAAGAAAGATTAAAATTGCCATTGCTTTCTTAAAAACTGCAGACAGTGTTAGCTTAAAATGGGATCTTATACATTCTTATGGATCTTGGGAATACAAAAAAGCTACCCAGTTAAAAAAAAATACAAACAAATAGTAACTAATGTAACCTTAATGTAATAGCTTTAAAAAGATTAAATCAATACTTTGAAATATTAAATTAGCAAGCCTTTCTGTAACTTGAGTTTATAACATTCAACATCAGCTAATAAATGCAGACCTTCATCTTTATGCTAAAAAGAATTCATTAGTACTACCATTGCCTTGTCAGTTTTCATAATTCTTAAAAAATATTGATTACTTAAATTAACAACGGACATTCTTTTATCTACTGATAAATTTTGAAAAACCTAATTTGTGAGCTAGTACCAAACAAGGCTTGAAATGTCTTCTCACATGAGTTTTACAAATTTGTAAAGCATTATGTAAAGTAGGACTAAAAGTATACACAAAGACCCCTTTGGGGTTTCAAGGGGCCAGGCCAAAGACCAAGAACTGGAGGACTTGAGTTTTTCAGCAGATGTTATTTGTGTTAATGATCATTATGTTGACTCTTTTCTTAATGGTTTTCCAAATGTAAATGCTGATTTAGAACAGGGTACAAATGTTTACACAGTGGTGTTCAACCATCAGAAGCATGGATCTGAGGTGGAGAATTTGAGTTTTTCAGCAGATGTTACCCATGTCAATAACTTTTATAATGATTTTTTTCCTAATGGGTTTCCAAATGTAAATGTTGACTTGGAGCAGGGTGCAAGTGCTTACACAGTGGTGTTAAACCATAAGAAGGACTTTGCGGTATACAACTATTCTAACTTATGTGTTGATGAAGTTATGGCTGACTTACTTTCAAAGGGCATGACTTTTGTACCTACCAGAAAATTTAATGTTATAGACACTTTGATAGACCTTAAAATCTATTTAAGGAAGTTGAATTTGTGCTTATTACAGGACACTACTTTACAACCTCATCCTAGTACTGGCAGCACTTTTAGAATTAGTTCCACATGCAACCCACCTTTACATCCTAAATTGGCAATATATGCAAAATTATGTGGGCTTGACTAATACAACTTGAATACCTTGAATAAGAACAAATGAAGGCCAGCTCACACAGTTCTTAATATGAACCAATTTTAACCCTCTTTCTCAACATCCTCCCTCTCCCCTAAGCTAGGGCTATGTTTTCTTTGGGCTGCTTGAGTCTACTCATGGTAGTAAAGGGATCCTGGGTGGTCCCTCCCTGCCTTACAACCAAGAAAATCCTCTCCTAAACTGGAAGACGTCCCGGAAGCTGTCTGCTTGTCAGGCTTAGTAAAGATTTAGCTACTAAAGTATTGTTTCATTAAAGGAATCCTGGGTGGTCCCTCCCTGCCTTACAACCAAGGAAAACTTCTCCTAAACTGGAAGACGTCCCTGAAGCTGTCTGCTTGTCAGGCTTAGTAAAGATTTAGCTACTAAAGTATTGTTTCATTAAAGGCATCCTGGATGCTCCCTCCCTGCCTTACAACCAAGAAAAACCTCTCCTAAACCGGAAGTCATCCTTGAAGCTGTCTGCTTGTCAGGCTTAGTAAAGATTTAGCTACTAAAGTATTGTTTCATTAAAGGCATCCTGGGTGGTCCCTCCCTGCCTTACAACCAAGAAAAACCTCTCCTAAACTGGAAGACATCCCTGAAGCTGTCTGCTTGTCAGGCTTAGTAAAGATTTAGCTACTAAAGTATTGTTTCATGTATGTGTAATTCCTATTTTATCAGCAGTACCTGTAATTATTATATCTATCTATTTGGTAACCCCTCTGTGTGAGATCTTGCAGCCTAACGCAGACCCCTATCCACCACCTCTACCTAGTCTTGTTTCCCGTACCTCCTGACTTTGGTAGTAAACCCTCATTACCTCTCCCAGTTCCCTTTTTCCTTCTGTCCACTAGATGGCAGTATTCAACCAGCATATTTTTAGCTTTTAAATATCTAACCTAATTAGTCCTAATCCTTTTAGTGATAACTACTGTCCTAACCTCCTTGTTAAATGGTGTAAATTTGACTATTCACCCCTCAATCATTTTACTAATTTTAAGTCTTGAAAACACTTTTGTAACAAGCAGTTTTTTCCCTAATCTAACATTTTAAAGCCAATTCACTAAAGGCAGCTGATACTTTTTCTGGTCTACTTATCATTCAGTTCTACCCACTCCATTCATCTTACGGACTCACTCCACTCCCCTACCCTACCCACATTTCCCACCCACCCCAGTACATCTAGTCTTATATTTCTCTAAACACACCCCCTTCCTTCATTAACCAAAAACCTAATTAACCTCATTAAATACTTAGCAATCCCACTCCCACCTCTCCTATTTAATTTCTCCTTCCTATCTTTGGAATTAGTCCCTCCCCTAACCTTTATACTTACTTCTTTCTAAACAGGCCCACCCCTGACTGATCTTTGGTCTCACTTCAGTCTCCCTTTACTCATACTTGTACATACCTACTCGCTCTGTATCTCCTACCTAACTCCATTCACTATGCCCATCTCCTACTTTAAAACACACTCTAACCTGTGCCACTTATCTATAACACTTGGCACTCTGCTTTTATCCTACAAGCTCACTTACTATGAATCCCTACACTTTATACAATTCTACCTCCTCCTAAAACAAACAACCCCTCATTCCCTTTTAAACTCTACCTCCCATTGCAACATTACATCCTCAACAGTCTACCCTAAACCTCAGTTTCATAGAACAACCCATTTAAAGTATTCCCACAATAAAAAAAAAAACTATCCCTGTCCTAGGCAAACTATTGAAACTGTCTCCTATACCACAACAGTACCTACTTCTACATGGTGATATTCATCCAAATCCAGGCCCAAACACTAGTAACCCTTATTCCCAATCCCCCCATTCTGACACCGCCTATTCCCCCTCCACTAGCAAAAACTCACTCCTTATAGCCCACCTTAATATCAGAAGTTTAAATAATAAAATCAGCCACCGTTATGCCTTGTTAGATCTACACTCCTTCGATATCCAATGCCTAACTGAAACTTGGCTCAAACTAACCACTAAAGATAATGATATTCTCCCCCCAGGCTACAATATAATTACATTAGACCGCCCAATCAAGAAAAGGAGGTGTGGTTGCTATATTATATAAAGCTGAGCTGCAACTCTCTGCCCTCAATTCTACACATCCTTCAACTACCAATGCTGAAATCTTAATGTCTAAGCTTTTAATTAATGCCAATAAATCCTTCTATATTATCTGCTCTTACATCCCCCCCAGGTAATAATATTAATACCATTGAAAGTATCCTCTGTTGGCTCTCCTCAAATTTCCCCCAAGAGACCATACTCCTTGGGGATCTCAATATTGACTGGAATAGCTGTACTGCTATTAATCCTACTACCCTAATAAACCTTCATGGCTTTCATCAAATCATCTCCTACCCTACAAGAACTCACAAACCCAGCAATAAACAAACCACTTTAGATTGGATACTAGTTAACAGTAACCCCCAATCTTATAAAACGGGTATACTTCCCGATGATATTAGTGACCATTCTCTTACCTTTATAACAAAACTAAAAACTTCAATAACCAATCAAGTAAATGTCAGAACCATTCAAAATACAAAAACTCTAAACCTACTTAACTGTTAAGTAGAGCTTAGAGCATGCAACTGGACTCCCCTAAAACACTTACCACTCGAGTAAGCTGTTTCCTATTTTAACAATACATTTCTACAAATACTCGAGCATCATGCCCATTCTCGCACAATCAGAATTAAGAAGAAACTAGCTCCCTGGCTCACAAAAGACACCATGTAAAAAATGCGACTTAGAAACAAAATCTGGGACAAATGGAGACATACAAAAGATCCTACTGATCACTTAAACTTTAGAAAGCTTAGAAATGCCACTAAAAAGCCATTTTCCTTGATAAAAAAAAACTATTTCCAACAACAACAACAACAACAAACCCAACATCAAAACCCACAAAAATTCTTGTCTGGAATAAATAAACTACTTCATCCTGGCCACTCTAAAACTCCTACCCTCTCTAATCTGACCCAACAGTCATCCACCCAAATTGCTGATACTTTCAACAAAATTTTCTCTATCTAATTCTTTATCAGCAGTGTCCACCTCTATCCCACCTGTGTCTTCTAATTCACTAACCCTATAACAATTACAACCCATTCCTACATCTCTCATGATGCACACATTGCTTCTGAAACTCAAACCATGCACCCCTTCAGCTGATCTCCTCCCTGCTGAATATCTAAAATTGGCAGCTGGAGTTCTAGCCTTCCCCATTTCCCTCTTAATTAACAGAACCATAACAGAATGCTCTAATATCTGGAAATATCTGGAAAGTGTCTCATATCATCCCCCTCCACAACGGTGGTAACTCAACTAAACTTTTCAATTTCCACCCAATAGCCCTTCTCTCACCTATAGCAAAAATTATGGAGAGATGTATACATCACCAACTTCTTGATCATCTCCTCCAAAATCACCTTCTAGTTGACTGCCAACACAGTTTAAACCTTATCATAGCACCACCACAGCTCTCCTATCCTTTACTGACTGTATAAATAAAAATTGTAACAACCATCTCCTATCCTCTGCACTTTTTATTGACCTATCCAAGGCATTTGACATGGTGAATCATGAACTTTTGATAAACCCACTTAATTCTCTTGCATTAGATACACACTCAATCAAATGGTTTCAATCTTACCTAGGAAACAGACAGCAAGCAGTCTTCTGGGACAATGAACTGTCATCTCTGCTCCCTATCAATCTTGGAGTCCCACAAGGTTCAATCTTGGGACTGCTCCTCTTTACCATCTTCATTAATGATCTGAAAACCTCCCTTCCTCAGGCTACCTGTATACAATATGCTGATGACTCAGCTTTAATCTGTTCCTCCTCCTCACTGTCCCAACTTAAAGCCAGAACCCAAAAAATATTTACCTTAGTAGAAAACTGGTTCCACCAATGCTGTCTCCTCCTCAACCCTAAAAAAACTAAATTACTACCATTTACCCATACGCATAAATCCCCCACCATAAACTTCACAGTCATATATAAAAATGGCACCACAATAGTTCCTGACATTACCACCAAACTTTTGGGGGTAACAATTGATCACAATCTTAATGTCGACACCCATATCAACCTAACTATCAAATCTATGCATAGAAAATGTGGTTCCCTATACAGAATTAAACCTTTTATCACTCCTTCAGCCAGGACTACTATTGCCCAAACTCACCTACTATCTACTCTCCTCTATGTCTGCCCAATCTTTACAAACCTGTCCAAAAGCAATGTCAATAAGCTGGCCACAGCTTACAACAACATAGCCAGATTTGCCTCTGATACCCCATATCGTACCCATCACTGCAGAAACCTAAAACTTCTAGGATGGCTTGAACTGCAAAGCCAGTTTCTGTTTCAGTAACTCATAATCATTCACAAGATTCTGCATCATTCCTCAAAAACTCCCATTCTCAGAAACCTTATTATCCCCTATCAAAATCGTGCTACCTTGCGATCTGCCAACAGACTACTTGTTTCTTCCCTAAAAGCTAACAACAAATCTGGTGATTCCCTATTTACTAACTCAATCGGTAAAGCTTGGAATAAACTACCAACTGAACTTACATCCCTGACTTCCACTCCACTTTTCAAACATCAACTTAAAATCTTTCTAAAATCACAATGGCTATGTCCATGGTCAAATCCTGGCTGACACTGGCACCTCTGGCTTATCTCTCTTAAGTCTATAATTTCTTAATTCCTCCTCCTTTGGTGTTTCTCTCCTCTTACTCTACCAAAAATATTTTTTCTTTAGTAAAAGTAATACCTACCTACTCTTGTTTGTCATGGCCTATGACCATACCTAAGGGTGGGTGGGGGGGGGGGTTGTATACTTGACGTTTTAACAATTTTTAATTTGAGTATTACTAGTATGGAATTCGCTTTAATTTGTTTATTTTTATTCAAAATTTTCTTGTATTGTATTTGGAGCTTATCTCCCCGGGCCTCCGCTGAATATGGACATGTATCCAGTCAGACTTTCCCAGTCAACAAATGTAAATAAATAATAATAAATAAATAAAAAAACAGAGTGAGCGTAACAGGTCAGCTATGTTACAGGAAAAAGATGTTAGAGTCATGAAACCTGACACGGGGGGTGGTAATTATGAATGTTTCTACATACACTACCAAGATGTTGACTATTTTAAATACCACAAATTACATTGAAGTCTCTTTAAATGAACTTAACACTGTCTACAGGAAAATTCATAGCCAATTAACAGACATCTTTTTGGAAAGAAGAATAGACCTCTCATTATACAACTACTTGAACATCATAAGTCCAAGAATACCAGTGTTTTTTGGCATTCCCTAAGATCCACAAAGGTCTAGAGGACACCCCATGAGACCCTTAGTGGACTGCAGGGATTCCATTACCATGGCCTGTGCCCAATATATTGACCATAAGCTCAAGAAAATATTGCAAAGGGAACATCATATTTGCAAAGATTCCTAGACCTTCCTGGAGCAGGTCAACAAAACTGATTACAATGTGAATGACATTTTAGTCACTATAGACGTTAAAGATTTATATACTGGCATTCCTCGAAGCACTGGCATAGAATAGGTTGGAGAACTGTTATTAGAAGACAGAGTAGGCCAGGAGAAGATTAATTTGATTTTGGAATTGTTAGAAATTGTATTAAAAAACAATTACTTCTCCTTCAGTGACAAGTGTTACCTGCAAATTACAGGAGGGGCCATGGAATCAGCTTGTGGGGGGAGGGGCATTTTCCCACATTGTCATGGCACACTGGGAGAGGAACTTTGTACTCAAATCTAATTGTTATTCGTTGGTCAAGTTGTATTACAGGTATCAAGATGATATCAGTTTAATCTGGAAGGGTTCCCCTTCTAAACTGCATGAATTTTTGGAATACCTCAATAACACTACCACGTTTTTACAGTTTACATGGGTCATAAATTTGGACCACATGAATTATTTAGATGTCTACTTGTACAATGAAACACACTCTGGAAGGTATGCCACTAGAATATATAGAAAAGAAACTTATTCCAATTCTTTTCTCCACTCCACCAGTTCTCATCCTATACATCAGAAGAGGTCAGTAGTAAAAGCGCAACTCATCCGGGCAGCCTGTATGATCTCTGGGGAGGAGGATTTCATCCTAGAGTGTAGTAATTTAAAATCCATGTTTCAAAGAAGGGCATACCCACTTGAGCTACTTAGTGAGCTTATTGAGGAAGTTATGCAGAAAAGAAGAGTGGGTCACTTTAAGCCAAAATTTGACACTCATACCATTGATAATGGCTCACCCAGTTCTGAGAATGGCTCACTCAGCATTGGGACTGAAAGACCAAATGAGAATAGAAGCTCTTTTCTTAGATTCTTGATTGTTACTTACAATTCTGACTCACATAGTTTGAAGTCAATATTTTGTAAAAAATGGGACATCTTATTGGAAGATGTGGACATCAGAACCGACTTAGGTGAAATACTGGTAGTGACATATAGAAGAGGTCTGAATTTAAAAGACCTCTTTAGGAAGGGACATAGTTATATTAAAACTACACGCCTGGGTATGTACAAATGTGAGTCTTGTAACTGGTGCCACAGGTTCAAAACTGGCACTAAGTTCACAATTAACAACACAGAATTTCTTTTAAAAGGGAAGTATAACTGTTTCTCTAAAGCAGTAGTCTATGTGGCTACATGTGATCAGTGTTCAGTGTTTTACATATGTAAAATGGAAAGAAAATTTAGTGCAAGAATTTATGAACACGTCTGCGCTACAAGAAAGAATAATATGAACAATGCACTAGCTAGACACACTCATGACAACACTAGCCACAGTTTTAAATGTATGGCCATTGACCATGTTACAATTACTGATAAGAAACCTTGGGGACTCCAGCTAGAGTTAAAAGAACTAAGGTGGCAGATTTTTTTTACACGCAGACATGTGGCCTGGTATTATCAACAGGACAACCATTAGCCCTGTGTTAAAACTGAAAGCCCTTGAATGGAAAGGAATAGCATAAAGTCTAACTTTTTTAAATTAATACCCCACTAGTTAAGTTTTTTCTGTCGCTGATGGTTGATTTTTAGGACACCAACACTAGGTCTGTCAACAGCTTTGGTTTATTTTAACCTTCATTTTTATTGTAAATAGAATGAATTACATGCTTTATATATGTGCATTTATTATTCTTGCTAAAAAGTTTAAAAGCTTTAAGGTACAATAATGGCTACAGAAGGGTTAATTTTGCTGCATGACTAACATTTTAGCTGGTTCTCTGTGTCCAGTAGGATTGATTTAATATGTATTTAAATCATAATGGTGTATATTATCTTTTGCCTGATGAAGTTAACATTGGGTTAACGAAAGTGCTTTTGGATTTATTGTTTTTTTATTTTTTATTGGTATTAAACTACAGTTTTTACATAGCATCTGTGTCTGGTGATCTTTAGGACTCTTCCTGCCAGTGTTTTTGTTTTTATACACAAAGAAACATTGGCTGGGATTCTCTAATCCTCCGTGTAAGACTAACTAAGTCTTACTCGGAGACTGCAGTCTAATAGTATGATGTCAGCGCATCATGCATATGCATGCGGGCGCGCTGACTCAACTCCAAGGCTAACATGGAGTGTGCATGAGTGCAGAGGGCAAATCAGACTGCCGAGCAGTCCAAATATCCATGCCCCTGCAAGAGCCTAAACAGCAAATGCCGCCAGACATGAGCGAGTCTGTTCAAATGTGTATATCTCCAACACTACACTCCCCCACATTCCAAACCCGTGTACAAATACAATAAAATGTCAAACTTTTTTATTTTTCTTATTCTCGACATAGCTGTCCATATTTGGGCATATGTGCACGGGTTTGCCATTGCTTAGCTACATTTAGCAGGTCAGACATCGAATAGGATAATAAACTACTTATATGCAAATTAAGCAAAATCGCAATAGCGTAGTGGTAAGAGGCTTCGCACAAAGAAGAGGCATTCCCAGTTCAAGTCCCACCACTTCCCTTCTCATTTTCGGTAGTAAATCTGTGAAAAGAATTAATTCCTGACATTTACCTTTTAAATATTAGTACAATGCATTGAAATGGCCTATGTAGTAGTGAATGATATTTATATATATAAGAAGGTGAAATGGTCATGCATACTAATAAATTCATAAGTAATGTATCTTAAGCAGTGTGAAGCACTGTTAAGCAAAGTTTACCAGTATTAAGCACATATAAGTATAATTGCTCATAGCTTAGCAGTGCTTTACCTAGCGCAATAGCTTTGATGGAGCTGTGCATCACTCCAACTAGCACAAACAAAACATGTGTGCGCGAATCTGCGCACCGCACTAACTAGCACAACATTGGGCAATGTCGGTAAACATAGAGCAATGTTGGGCAAAGTTGAGCAAAGTCAGCTAAATACAGCCACAACCCCTACGGTCAGGCCAGTAGTAAAATAAGCAATGAAAGGCCTCTAACCCGGGATAGTGTGCACCATAATCATAGCACTGATCCACTAAGCCATGACAGCATTTGATGTTCATGGACTGTCAACACACATATACATATTAATCAAAGTTTACCCAGTGCTAAGCAGGTGTGCACTCAGCTGAGAATTTTCAAATCTGGCCAATCACAAATAAGTGCGGGAAATGAGGCATATTTAAGCTGCATAGGTGGGAGTACTTGCCATAACTGGTTGTAGTTCCCATCTGCAGGCAGCAATGGCTGGTGTTGGAGATGGCTGTCGCTTCCGAATGTAACGGTGGGGCATTGAAGAGTCAAAAGTGATGGTTTGGCTCCTCATTCATCATCATGATGCTAAACTCCTACAGAACCAGTTCCAGGGCATGGAATACAAAGCAGAAGCCTGGAATCGTCTCGCACATGAACTCACCAGTGCCACAGGCGTCCCTCTGACGGGTGAGCAGGTCAGACATCACCATGCAGACCTGAAGAGATGCAAGTAGGACAAACTGAACCAATGGATACAGGAGGCCCGTGGGATGGAAAATGCCCCACTACTGTGTAGGTAGCCATGGAATGAAGTATGTAAAAATTGCTAGGGTAGTCGATAGTATGGATAGTATATGTCTCAATATCACTTCGTTTACTTCACAGCTGCAGGTGTCCGTGCTGCGAATTAGCAAGCCTATGCAGATAGGCTGCAAAGGCTGCACCACCAGGCAGGTTAGTAATTATTCTGCATGTCTTGTTATATAAAATAAGTGAGAGAGCCTGACAAAAAGTGTTGTAGCCCAATAATAAAGGTATAATAAGGCTTGAATAACCTCTCTGCATGTACTGTTATGTAAAATAAGTGAGAGAGCCTGAAAAGAGAGTTGCAACCCATTAATAAAGGTATAAGTCCTGAATTATTTATCTTCACATATTGTCATATAAAATAAGTGAGAGAGCCTGAAAAAGTGTGTTGTAAACCATACATGAAGGTATAATGCATCTTGAATAAGATGTCTGCATACACTGTAATATCAAATAAATGAGAGAGCCACTAGAAAAGTGTGTAATGTAATTAATAAAGGTATAACTCCTGTAGTGCGTCTGCGTCACTTTCTTCAAAATGTTGATGTACTCTTGCAGTATAGAGATAGTAGTGTTGTATTAAGCACTGTCAACCCACACTTGGGTAGGCCCATAGAAAGTGGATGAAAGGAGTGCCAGTATCTGTTAAGCATATATACAGTCCTCAACTGTTGTTTCAAGGCTGGCATGTATAGGTAAATCTGGCACATGAGTATCTTGTTATTGTGTTCACCAGAAATGTCAGTGTGCTGCTAGAAATGTAGAGGGCTGTTAAAATATAACTGATAATGTCACCTGAACACATCCAGATATGTAGACATATAAATATAAATAAAATATATAAAAACGTAGCAGTAACATCTGCATCCTGGACAGTTCATATGTCAGATACAGGTCAGGTATATAACGAACTAGCAAAACCCATTTCACAACTTAATGAACATTGCCTAGTGTAATAATACATGTAGGGGATATATACCTGCAGTCAGTAGGAATGTAGTGTAAACTATAAGTACATATAAGTTGTTAATGGAGGTATCTTTTTACACCCTACTGTATGTGCATAAAAAATGCAATTCCACACCTCAATGGGTATGTGTAATCTCAAAACAATTGTTGGGACATATGTCCTATTGGTTTATAAATATCTGCATTTACTTTGATGCATGTGCCCTGTTCAAACACCACAATCTTGGTGGCCTGTTGCCACCAATCAATCCTGCATGCTGTTGGAATGTCCACTGTTGTTCTATATATGCATGTGTCATGCTTGCTGTTCAACTGTTGAAACTCTTGTGTGTTGGGTTAATGGGAATGTTACTGCATGCTGTTACACCTAATTTGGAATTCTGTTGGCTGTTACCAACCCATATTGTCATTAAATTTTCCTAAACACAGAACGTATGGGAAGGCCGATCTCAGCGGACCCACCTGTCCCACCTCAGCTTGCGATGACACCTGGCACCAGCAGGTCCGGTGCCCAGCCCAGGACCACCTCCTCCATTGGCCCTGTGCCACCTTCGGGTTGAAGTGCTGCAGGGGATGGGGCTCACCCCCCTGCAAGTGTGGCCGAGTAGAGCCACCTATCACCCTTCGAATGGTCTGGGCTGTGGTGCGCAGGGAGGTTGAGCATTCAGTCGCTGATCCTCAACGCCAACTCGAGGCAAGAGTGGCACGACTCATGGGTGAGCCTGCCCCTCCTACGCAGCCCCCAGCACAGCCAACTGCTGGGCTGTGAAGTTGCAGTGGTGACTGCCCATGGGTGGGGATCTCAGTTCCACTGTTGCCATCTGTGGGCTCATGGGCTTGCAATTTCCAAGCATCCTTCCCCATCAGTGGTGTAAACCCACCCCATGTGTCATATTCTTCCCCTGTATGCATCTTGTTTATCTTGTCTGTTTACCTCCCCAACCTACCTCCCAAAATATACCTACTTCCCCTACCCCACATTCCACTCTCACCTAAAAAAAAAAAAAAAAAAACGGGCTGTCTGCTCCCACAAAATAATTACTCCCCATACATAGCTGCCCATTTTTCACAAATGTCCGCTGGACACAGAAACTGAAATTCAATTGGCAGTACAACATACTTCATTGTTTTCACCCCTCTCTCAGGGGTGGAAGGTTTCAAATTTTCCTCCAAATTACTAGTATATGCACAGCTGTTGCTGTTAAAGAAATGGGCAGCTATGGACCTTCCCTACACCCGTCCTGCACATCCCAAGCTGTTTTCCCTACTGTCTTTCCCTCTTTGTGCCCCTTTTTCACCACTTTCCTATCTCCCCATTTTTTTTTCTTTCAAAGAAATGAATGCGGGGGTTAGCGGGAGTAAGCACTTTTAAGCAGTAGTAAGCAGGTTTGAGCGAGTGTGCGCATATGTGCGCTTAGCTTAGTATTGCTAAGCATTGCGCAAACCCACTTACAACTGCTTAAAAGTGCCATAGTCACCCTGCATATGAGGGGCTTCGTTCTGCTCAGCAGCAAAATAAAACACCACTGTCAGTCTTGAAACCTGGATCTTGGACACCCTAGACTGCATGAAGTACCACTAGGCCACAGTAGATATGCAGCAGGTTGCTGCTGAAATATATATATCATGCATCAGAATGTGTGAATGTAAAGGAACGATAGGAATGCCATAACACAAAACCTGTTCTGTGGAACTTTACAAGCAGTTGTTGTGGAATTGTACTACATGACTGTGATAACAGAACCAGACATTCTAGCAGTAAATAATGTTACAGCAGCACTTTACAACCCCCCACAGTATCATAGCAGGACAATCCCCACTCAAATGTATAAAATACCAGTGTGTTCAAGGTACAGCAAGGATGTAGGTAGGCATACTCCTTACTGGAATTGTCCAGTTTTCATGAGCATCCTGTGATAACGTCAACAAAAGAAAAAGCACAAACTGTGAAGAAGTGAGTACATTTATATCCACAGTACAGCAGTTCCCAAACAGTTCATGTGCAAAATGAAAACATTTCAATAACTACTTATGTATGCCAGCTAATTGCATAAGTAGAAAAGAAAATACATACTCCCATGAATCACGTGTTAGCATTCGTAGGGGTGAGTACAATTCTATACTGTAAAATGTGTACTGGAAGTGGCAACATTCAGGTCTGAGTACAACATTCAAATCACTGGCTACACCCCTAGCATCAGTTATGAGAAGTATACCAACCTTCTGACTTACACAACGGTGTCCACAGTAAATAAGCATCGTCCCCACTTTGGAAAGCTGAAAGGGCTACGCTTACCTGACCTAGCAATTTATAGCATTTGGTTGCTATGGCAGTGAGTACTGCAAGTACCACACAGCAGGCTGCATACAATTGCCAAATGGTGGCCAACAATTGGTACAGAGGCCATCACATGCACATGTGCATATACCTATAAAGGCAGGCTGTACTAGCTGTCCACACATGCAATCATTTCATTGCAGGTATGGAGAGAGAGAGAGAGAGAAAGAGAGAAAGAGCATTACAGAGCGACACAACAGCAACAGGAAACAAAGAAGATATAAAAGAAAATATATTGGAAAAAATATATTGAAAAAAATATAAATATTGAAAAAATATAGAAAAAGAAAATATATTGAAAAAATATATTGAAAAAAAATATATTGAAAAAATATATATATTGAAAAACAATAATATATTGAAAATTATAATATATTGAGAATAAAAAAAGAAATATATTGAAAAAATAAGATATAAATAAAACAAAGTGTACAAAACACATGGAACTGACAACTACAAACACATACAAATGAAAGGCATGTAACAGATACGTATTTACTGGCATGTAGTAGATGTTTTTGAAGAGTACTCTACATAGTTTGAATCATCCATATGTGTCAGCAGTACGTATCTATGCACAGATGCCCTGCATAACTACTGCCATGTAGAAATCAGTATGCAGCTGTGTGCAGTGGGATATGACTGTGACATATGTAGTTTAGCATTAAATGTCAAACATTTGATCCATGTTATCTGTATTCTGTACAGTAGTGTGTACAATGTCTGTTTGGGGGAGTAGCGCATACAGTTATGTAAACATGGATGTGACAGAGTAACAAATGCATGATAGTCATATTAACGTGTAGATTAGTACTGGCAACAGCTGTACCAGGCTAGTATGCTAATTTAGCATTAGCAGCTATATATATACCCTCTAATATTATTGTGTGCTCACATGACACCTGTTCATGTTGCAGCAAGGCCCAACAGGTCAGCCGTGAGGTACATGGACTTACAACAGTGTGGTCCTTGTGTGTGTATGGCACACACATAACGAGAGATCTGTCTGTGTCAGATATATTAGCATCTGTACATGTGCATAGAGCAAGGGACATACTGCAACTCTTTGTGAAAGGTGGATATATATATATATATATATATATATATATATATATATATATATATATATATATATATCTTGTTGAAGGTTGTTATGTGCATATTTCTATGTAGGTTGTAGTGTGTGGCAGACCAGACAGCATACAGTGCTGGTATATGACATGAGGTGGTTAAACGCTGTGGGTATGATTCGTCAGGTTTGCAGTGTTGCAGCCAGTGAGGCCTGCTAAAGCTACATGGGCTGAGAACACCTTCAATGCATTCCACACAACACTGTGCAATATTATGACATAAATGTATACTCACAACCTTCCCATATTTGATATTCCCACCATGAAAGGTGGACTGTATATGTGCCTATATGTATATCTATATGTACACCAATGGATGTTTGTATGTATGTATGTATATATATATATATATATATATATATATATATATATATATATAGAGAGAGAGAGAGAGAGAGAGAGAGGGTCATAATTACTGCAACAGATGCCTGATGACAAAGCCATGGACTCAAGCTCAGTGCTGACACTGCATTGGCATCCCTCCTTGCAAAAACTCAGTACCCATCAACTACCACATAGGTGATAGTCTACTTACCACCCAAGGTGTGATAAGAGACCATGGGACACAGGTGGGCAGTAGTCTCCCCTTTGATAGTCACAGTGCCACACTAGTCATGTAATCTGTCTACATGGCACACATCATCACAAAAGGTGTTTCATCCAGGGAAATATAGGTCAGTGTTCCCCTCTACTCCACACACATAAAACCCATTATAGAGTACAATGCCCCATGTGGTATGTACCTCATAAGACATCTGCAGCAACTGGAAAGGACACAGACATACCTCACAAAGAGTATTACTGGCCTCAAACAGATGCCCTATGCAGACCGTCTTACAAAACCACAGATAGACTGTGTCACATACCGCCTACCCAGAGGTGACCTCTGCCTAACATGCAAAGCTATGTGAAACCCAGAGCTGTCGGACATGCTCCACATAAACAGATCACAATCCCTGTGAGCTACATGCTCTAGGGACCTAGCCTTGTCACCTCAATAAACAGCACATGCTGGTGGGACAGATCCATATCTCAGAGACATCCCATACTCTGGAACAAACCACCTATCAATAGCAAACAAAGCTCCTAATTAGCAGTCATCATATATAATCCCGATGATTGTATGGGAGATAGGAAATACACCCCAGGAATCACGTCTGTGGCTCTGCTTGACAGGGCCACATGAAGTGAAATTACCGGTGTGTCAAAGGCCAGGGTAGTGTATGGCTAGACATCTATAGGTCCTAGGGACAACAGCCTATAACCTACCTATGAACCGATACACACCCACATGTACTTGTTGCAATAATTGCTATGTGAGGTTGACTGAGTGTGATGGTGAATGTGTTGGTGAATGTGTCAGAGTTCTGTATATGTGTGATAGCTAAGTGGGAAACTGTTTCTGTCATAGTATTATGTGTCCTAGCTGTGATCCCAGCAAAAGATGTGCATGCTATTGCTAGGCAGAAAAAGCAGTATGCCATATGGTCTGACGTAGTCCGAAGGTGTCGAATGGGGTGTCCCATTGTAGGCTACAGCAGTACATGCATTCTTATTGAGTGTTACTGCTGGTGAATCCAACCCCTGAATGAACTGTAGTACTACCTGAAGCTGTAAGCCTAAACAGCACAGTATGGTGCATGTCCACATGTCTTGGAACCACTGTTTTGTTTGTTCCCCATAGTCCTCACAGATGACATTCCTCAGGCATAATGTGTTGTAACTACTGACACACAGTACTGTATGGTACACAGGTAAAGATCATGTGGGTTGCCATACCTTTGTGTCTGGTATGTATGTCTGATGTGTGTGTGTGTATGCCTGTTCCATGGCCTCGGTCATATGTGTGTTACAGGATATAGGTGCGTATCTAGCAACATGTATAGTGTAGTACAGCAGTATGCCACCTATATTAATGAAAAAGCACATATGTTAGGCAGGGGCTTGCCATCAATGACTAGTGTGGTATACTGGTAATACTGTAACTGGACTTTACAATCATTGCAATGGATTACATGTTACATTATGCATTAGCTTGATATATATCCCCTGTGGCTAGGTGGTGCATTGTGTCGCATACATTGTGCCATGTACTATTGTATAGTCTTACATACTGGTTTATCTTTGTTGCTGTGCAAAACATGGTTTGATATATAGAGAGTGCCAGGCACTGTCAGGCAGTTGTGGATTGAGCACTGATAAGTGGTATTGAAAGTGTGTATCCTTTGACAGCCAATAGGTTGCTATATATGGCAGTTAATTGATATCTGCACTTTAGAATGTTAAGTGTGCCACTTGACTTGCTCACACATATTGTTTCATTGTTTTCCAGGGTCATGTCCAACCATCGTAATCGTTCATATAGCCCAGCAGAGGAGGAAGTGATTACAGCCACCATGGTTCAGCACTACAGCCTACTGTTCTCAAGAACCAGCCAGGACCAGCATGAACGGACTGCACTGTGGCAAGACCTTGTCCGTAGGGTAAATGACATAGGCATGCATAACCGGACATATGAGCAAGTACACCATCACTGCAGTGATTTAATTAGACATGTCCAGCAGCATGTGTCTGATATCCGTGGACAACAGCTTGCCACAGGTGGTGGGGTAGCCATCCACCCCCCCCTCACCAGAGTGGAGGAGCTGTTCCTGAGCCAGGTGTTTCCTGGCCAACAACAACCAAAACAACTAACATGCATCATCATGGAGGCTGGAGCTGCCCAGCAAGTTGACATGGAGTGTGCAGGTAACATGGCATAGATGTACACTACTTTTACCTCTATTGGTAGATCATGCTTATGTGAGATGTGTACTGTGTAGTTACAAGATGTGGTGCCTAGTGTTGTGCAATAATAATAATTAGGAATACAATCTGCAGGCCTGTGACTGTCAATAGTCGTACTACTGTAAAATTGCAAACACACAGTAGCAATGCCACAGTTGTTGCCACTGACAAACTGTCTCATATCCTTGTAGGTCCCTCTGGTGTAACAGCAAGGCAGCAGACCCATGCTGGTGAGTGTGTTCTACATTTAATATTGCTAATTAAATGTGCATGTCATATGTGAGGTTTAGGCCATGTACACGTCACACACCAGTGCATAATGCATGCTGTGCATGTTTGCTGTGAGACTATGCACGTCTCAGTAATGTGAGTAGTTGCCTCAAACACATGCAATACACAGAGCATCCCACACAATTGTGGCAACACTGTAGTGGACGTTGGCTAGACAGGGTTGATACACATGCACACAACATACACAACTGTGTCATACTCAGTACATGTTAACATGCTACACATGGCGTATTCAGACACCCGCTGTAAGGTCACACTCCAATATCCCAAATGTCATCCACACAGCACACATAATATACCTGATGGGTAGAGGCCTCTCATGTGGCTGTGCAACACTCTTCAACACATAACACATTCATGTTAGGCAATGCCCCCTATTGGGCACCTTACAAACCCATGTAACAACTGGCTATGAAATGTTGAATGTAGCCATGGTACTGCAATTCAGGTACAGCATGCTATGGGCCGGTCTGGCACACATTAGTAGCCTTGAGTGACCACATGATGCTGCATGGTGATGGCTCATGTTATTACACCCCATCCAGTTACAGTGGCCACAGTACTACACATATCATGAATTTCTATGCACCTCAATGTTGTGTGTGTGCAAACATATGCACCTATACACAATATCCATAGCAATCACCGTTTGTGCAAAGTGACACACATAAGTCTTGTAATGCTATTGAGTGCATAGGTCACATGACACACATTGTGTATGTGTGATGTTTCATGTTGCAGTTGTGTGGTAGCATGCCATGTCATGGCTGGCATTGGCATGTCCACAATATGTCCTACACTCACCATAAGCACTGTACAATGGCTATGTTGAGCAATGGTATTCCATCAGGTATTCATGCACCACTCATCCTGTGTGTATACATAGCATGCATGTGCTAAACCTGTGTCCACAATTATCTGCTAAAGACACAGATGCTCTAATCAGAAATGGATATCTATGTGACACACTGATACACATCCAGCCATTGTATCTATACCTGTGACTGATGATGCACAGGACATTGCAGAGCTTTTAATACTTGCAGAGCAATGTTGTGTCCATGTACACATTGCGTTCCAGGGTGAGGCCATTCATTGAACAAAACACACATGCATCAAAGCCATGTATACTGTTATTTGCAAGGGCTGTCTACACTCACACTGCATGCTGTTGAGCAACACACGTCCTGCATGCTGTCACGTTTGATATAAATGTTTGGCTTGTGATACTGTACCCCACCATCACATGCTATTGAGTATGTTTGGGATTGCTGGTGGTGTGTGTGTGTCTGTTTTAGTGAGGAGTGTATTTGTGTGCATGTGTGCATGTGTTCATGTGTGCATGTGCGCATGTGCGCATGTGCGCACATGTTCATGTGTTCATGTGTGCATGTGTGCATGTGTTCATGTGTTCATGTGTGCATGTATGCTGACATCATGTACAGGTAGTAAAGTGTGTTTCCTGTCTTCCTCTCACAGGTGCTGATTTTGGGCTAGTTCTCTGCAGCAGGGAAACTGATGTCACTGAGCATAATAGTGATAATGATGATCGATGTGTTGAGGCACAGGCATGTTTGCCAGGGTCTGTCGTTGGGCCACCAATCGACAGTACACAAGTGTTCACCCCATCCATGCACACAGTCATACTACCAATACATCCATCACCAATGCCCTTAGCAGAGGGACAGCGTACAGTCAGCATTGCCCAGGACAGTGTGGTATCCATGGCACATGCATCCCGACACAGCAGCCATACCCAGATGTCTGTAAGGGTACCACATAGTCAGATGTCCAGGGGTTCTCATCAGAGCACTGCTGCTCATCATGCCACTGGCAGACTTACCACAGTTCTTACAACCTCACGCATGTTCCAGGCTGTCATGGAGGCACAGGCATGTATGGAACGGTACACCAGACAGGGACTAAGGGCACAGAGGTCACATAACACCACCGTAATAGACAGTATACATGACCTAGCTGCTGCCATCCATAATTACACTGAGGTCACTGATAGACATTGAGGAGAGACATTAGATGTCCTCTGCAATGTCACGTCCATGTGTCAGGACAGTGCGGGATGGTTAGGTCGTCGATGTGGACGTATGCCAGCAACATCAGCAGCTGGCAGTCCCTGCAGACGGCCCACAAGCCACAGCCACTCTCGTAGTGCCAGTACCAGCCCTAGCAATGTTGGGGGTGGGCTGTCCATAGAACGTCCTAGAAGACTATGTGCACATGGCTCTGGACAGTCCCAGCAGGGACCTGGGTCCAGTGTACATCCATCTACCTGTGGGGATAGTACCCAGTCTAGCTTACTACCTGTTAGTGTCAGTAGCACCCCTGCCAGGCACAGGTACCGTATCCGTGGCCAGAGACGGTGATCTGTAAAGCCTCACAGGTACAGTCTGTGGCTGTCCCACAAATACCCGTATATGGCAACCACATGGTGGAACTGTGTGCATGCAGACACACACACACATAATCCAGACACCTAGGGCTAACACATACCCACACACATTACATCAACATTGGCCCATACCAGTATTCTTGCCCCACACACACACACACACACACACACACACACACACACACACACACACACACACACACACACACACACACACACACACACACACACACATGTCGATTGGATGGCTCACTGTAGGCCTCAGGCAAACCAACAACACACCCTGTGCATATGATGAAACCTGTGCCACCTCCTGTCATCTGTAACATCGATGCAGGAACAGGCTACTATGGTGCTGATGCACAGGGTGTCTTTATAGCAGTATAGCAATGTTAGCATGTTGTCAGCAGTAGAGTGTAATGATATGCTTGAAGGTGTAGCTGAGCAGGCATGATGCATTAAAGCTATAATTGTCATTGTAGTGTTGTTTACACCAGTGTTAGTTCCAATTGTATATTGTCCACCCACATGCCACTTGCCTGATGTGTGCAGTATCGGCAGCATGTGTTAGAGAGTGGACATTATGTGTGGGATGTGTGTAGCACAGATTTGCAGGTGTACAGTTGTGAAAATGGTGGAGGTGCACTGTCTGCATGTATGTGCATAGTGAATACATGGACAGGGTGACATGCTCTGTATTACACAGTAAAACTCCATAGTTTCTATTGGTGGCCAGTATGCATTGTACTACACACATTTCAGAACCTGACTACACATGTGTGTATGACATGGTTTGACACTGTGCTGTGGGTGATATTGTTACTATCTGTCATTGTTTTGCATTCTGGTAGTATACATGACTTCAACAGCCTGACCATAACCAATTGTTAGATGATGTCTTGACAACTGACACACATATGTAGGACACACAGCAACATTTGGATCATTCAGGTACTATACTATGCCAGTAACCAGTGGCATTCTCCTGCACCCATTACTGAAACCACTCCTGTTTGGCATATGGATCTCTTAGGTACAAGCAATCACAGTAGAGATATGTCTGTCCACATCTGCTAATGCATACTGTGGCCTATACTGCATTCTCCAGGTGACACACACATCCTCCACAAGGGTATAATACAGACAGATACCTGTTGTCAAACCCATGCTGTAAAGCTATAAGCCAAACTAAGCATAGTCATCCACCTTTACAGAACATCGTATCCCCACAGTACCACATAGGTAGCAGCCACCAACATGATGAACAGGTACCGGTGTGTACATGCAACCTAGTGTTACATCATCTCTCCTTTGATAATCACATTCCCTATGTATTTTGAAATCCCTCCGTGGATCACATAAGCAATAAGGGGTCTGCATGCATGCCCACAAAGGTTGTTGTACACCTATAATGACTAGTCATCATTGACAGACTTTGCTGTGTTTGAACAGGTCTGACATATACCTCAGCCATAAACCCTCACTCACACAATTCAATAGAAACCGTAATGAGTGTGTGTGTGACACAGATGACGTAGGCCAGGCATCAGTGCAGTGGGTGGCCTTGTCACAAGCATACAGATGTGACCTAAGGTCTGGGAAGCAGCAGCACAGTTTGGCAAAGATGGCAGCTGTGTTCTTGGATAAAGCAGGGTTCCCACACATGCAATAATTCAGGTAACATGTACGTATACGTATTTGCCTCACAGCTACCTCACATGTGCAATGCCTACTGTTATGTCATAAGGTAGTAAAAGCAAAACCCACAACACATTGAACAACACTGTCACATGCATAGAGCACACACACTCACCAAGTGGAGGATTCAAACCCCTACCTAACTACTTCATGATACTAGAGGAGTACGCATTAACACGACATGCTATGCACATTACTGTGAGTTTTCCTTTCCACAGGTATATTTGTAGGATGGAGACATCATCAGACTATACAATGTGGGTTACATTAGGTGACAACAGGTGGGCTACATAGAAGGAATGTCTGAACACTTTGGCCAAGTGACCATCAAACGGGAGTTTGCTATCTACCTATGTCCCCAGGGCCATAATGACTTTCTCTGTACATACTGGATTACCACCTATGTGGTAATTTGTGTGCACATTGTTTCACCCACAGGGGATGACTATGCATTCATTGGCATTCAGCTTGAGGGCATTGTTTTGACACCAGGCTTCAGTCTCTGTAAGACACTTCTGGAGGATGTCTGTGTCAGCCTTAGAGTCGATTATGGACCACTGTTAGCAGTCATCTGCAAACCTGTTCAGCCATACAACTCCCGTGTTTGCCTGTACCTCTGAGCAGTATGTACTGAACAGGTGGGGACCCAGGACCAAGACCTGTGGGATGCCATTTGTGACTGGCTTAGAGTTAGACATAGCGCCCACAACTCTGAACATGTGTGTTTGATCTGTGAGCCACTTGGCCACCCATCCTGTGACATAGCTGTTAATGTTCAAGCTGGTATGTTTGTCCATGATGACAGAGTGGGGAATGGTGTAGAAAGTCCTTAGTATGGTCCAGGTGGGCTGTGTGGACTACTTTCACCTCCATCTATGTCCTTGGTAACGGTTTGACATAAGTCAACTAGGTGTAGGAGACAGGATCTGCCTTTAACAAGGCGGGGATATGTAGAGTCCAGTGTCTAGAGGTCTCCAATGTCTCGGTTTATGGGTTCCATAACAATTTGCTCAATAGCTTTGTAGACCAGGCTGAGTAGACATATAGGGCAATGGTTTCCAGGTTCTGTTGCAGCACCCCCTTTGTGGAGCTGGATGACTGTTAGTGTATGCCAGTCTTTGGGTACATAGCCTGTGGTATGCTTGAGTCTGGACAGTGGATGTAGGTGAGGGTGTAGTTCCTTTTGGGCTGAGTTTGGGACGCAGCCTGGGACATCATCCAGTCCCATTGATGCTGTGTTCTTAGCTTTGGAGAGGGCTGTCTTTACCTGCATGTCCATGACATCTGGGGCACAGCATCCTTCTGTGATGGACACAAGGCCATTTGGGGGTGATGGGGGGTTTACACTGAACTTGTCCCCCTGGATGTGGGCAATGAGAGTTGGTTCAGTGTATTTCTTTCCTTTTTCAGTAGCTGACAGCATATTTGGAAGTTGACACGTACATGTCTGGTATAGCTACCGAAGGCTATGTGGTTGTTATTCTTACATTCCTTGGCTATTTGTCTTTAGAAACAGTCCTTGGATTATTTTATGAGCGATCATTGTTTCTTCCTAATAATGATCAGTGATGCCTTTCCTTTAGTGAAGTTGGCTCTATCATGTGTTTGTTTCCTCCTTCTGTTGTCTAGCTTATTTATGGGCAACAACCACCTGATTGTTGCCTTTTTTTTGGAGGAGTGCATCTTGGATTTCTTTGTGCTGTCTCGCTCCATGCATCCCTGTAGATGCTCATAGGATGCACTTGTAAATGATTCTGCAGATGGTATACCATTATCCTATAGCAAGAGGTCTTTGGAATGCTCCACTTTGGTCTTGGGAAGTGTGCAGTTTGCTTTGAAATATGTCTTCACAGTGGTTTCATTGACTGGGTGGGGGTTGGGATGTGGATGTCCAGTGTGATTACTTTATGATCTGATATTACCAGCAAGGAGTTTATCTCTGTTGTGGAACACTGGTACCCCATGTTGGTGATGGTCATGTCTAGTATGTTGTCACCTGTAGTGGGTGTGGTGACCATCTGTTCCAGGGAGTTAGAGTTTTTAAACTCTAGGAAACATTGGGCAAAGGACGTTGTACATGAGTAATTCTTCCACTCAATGTTTGGGTAGTTGTAATCTCCTCATATAATGGTGTTTGACAGGACCCTTGTATTTTCCACTGTTCTCAGGAATACTGAGTGAGGTTCCTGAGACAAGATATGTGATCTGTAGCAGGCTACAATCTGATGAACAGCTTTGCCCAATGTTAGCTGCACTTGCATGGTCTCCAAGGCCTCATGCAGTGCCACTGTCCTGAAGGTGTGGGTATCCATAAGGTGAATGGGTACACCCCTTCCTTTTGTATTTCACTCGTGGTTTTGGGTCTGAAGGTCAGAGGGATTGTGAATGTTTTACATGGAGCATGTCCAACAGCTCTGTGTTTGACATAGCTTTGTATGTTAGGCAGTGAACACCTCTGAGTAGGCGATATGCAAGGGAGTACGGATGGAGCATTTTGAGATGGTCTGTGTGTGGCGTGTATTTCAGGCCACTAATGCTCTTTGTGAGGTATTGCTGCAGGCTTTCCGGTTGTTGTGGTTGTCTTGTGAGGAACATAGCAGAAGTGGCATTGTACTCTATTATAGTTCTAGTGAGTGATGAGTAGAGGGGAACAATGTCCTCTTCTATTCTGCATGAGACACATTTTGTGATGAGGTGTGTCACATATGAGGGTTTCCTGATTACTGTGGAAATATGGTTATCACAGTTGTGTCCATTGTCCACCTGTGACCCAAGGTCTCTTGTCACACTTTCAGTATGAAGTATACAACCACTTATGTTGTAGTTCTTGGCTACAGAGTTTTTACCAAAGGGGATGACAATGCACCTTTTGGCATTGAACTAAAGCTCATGGCTTTGACAACAGCCATCTGTCTCAGTGAGGCCCTTTTGTAGGATGTCCACATCTTTAGTGTTTACAATTATGGCTCCTAGTTTGCAGTCCTCTGGAAACTTCAGTTGCCACAGACCTTCCATGTTAAAGTTTACTTCATGGAAGTAGATGCAACACAGCCTGAGATGTTATCTGGTCCCATGGCTACTGTGATACTGGCTTTCGAGAGTGTTTTTTTACCTGTGCAGCCGTGATGACAGCAACTTTGCAGTCTTCCATTATAGAGATGTGCTCTTTCATGGGGGAGGGGGGGAGTAAAGTTAACACTGATCCTATCTGCCAGGATGTTGGCAGTATCAGTTGGGTCTTTATATTTAGTGCCATTGAGCTGTAACTCAGAACAGATCTGAGTGTAGCCATGACATGGACCTGTCTTTTGGGCAGAGATCTCCTGAGTTGACAGTATGCAACAGAGTACAGATTGGGTTACATTCAGTCTTGTTGCATGGGGCAATTATGTGAGGCCAGTAATCCGTTTATTAAGGTACTTCAGTGGTCTTTCTGGCTGCTGAACATGCCTAGTCAGATTCATCGCAAGTGTGTTGTGGTACTCTCTGATGGGTCTGATGGCCGCTGAGTAGTGGGAACCTCCTTTGACCTGCATGCACAGATCTTGGCAGTTTGTGTGAACACGTGGCATGATTTTCTGACCACTTTGTGAATATGTTTCTGGAAGTAGAGATGACTATCCACATTTGTCCATAGATCCCTTATTATCACATCTGTATTTAGCCTAAGTGTGTGAGCATGCCTAGTATGACCTTTCAGTGTGATGCTGAATGAAATCCACCACATTTGTTGGAGTGTGTGAGCACACCCAGTATAGGCATTTATACTATATGTGTATGGCAAATCAAGTTGTATTTTTACAGTAGGGCTCACCTTTGTGTCATAGATCAACAGGGATCATGCTGTACCTGCAGGGCTTCCATGCGACACTTTGCACAGACTTATCAACATTTCTACATACAGGGGGGACAGCTATTCTTTGTACATTTCTACCCGGGGGCACACCTGATTGTTACGGTAGGTGTACATAGGATGAAGGTTTCACCTGACACTTTACACATTTGCTATGCCTGCACTGCTATGTATGGTACACCATTTCAGTCTGTACTGTTGCCTATTGTACTGGCTTGAGGCATACTACTGTGCTACAAATCCTAGTGTCCAATGTCACGTATATCAGATTGCGACTTCATAGCCTACACAACCCACATCACACCGCCTGGCCTGATGTTCTCTGTCTGCATAGCCCTGTGGGGGAGGTTACCCATATGCCTCTTTAGGGGCATGATACAGCATTTCTTTGTGTTTGCATTGGTGTACAATTTTCCTGCTGTGTCAGTGCCACTGCAATGCTATTGTGGCTTAGTGGTTCAGTACTGTGACTATAGTGCACAGTATCCTAGGTTCGAGCCCTGTCACTGCTTTTTATTTTCATGCTGGTCAGAACAGACTGCTTAAGGAACAGTAAAGCAAATATGAGCATGTTTACCTGACTTTGCTCAACTTTGCATGACTTTGCCCAACCTTGCCCAACATTGCTCAATGTTGCCCAACATTGCAATAGTTAACACAGGCAATTTTGTTTACATATACTAAATGTTGGTAAATGCTGCTTAGCACTGCTTTATATTGCTTAAAATATGGCAATCATGCCTCAGGTGGTGCTGCAGGGCTGCCTATGTCGGATGCACATACTACACTCCCTATACATGTTTGGAAACAGGTAGTGGAACTTTAGGCATCCCTTTTATTTTATGTTCGAGTCAGAGAGAGGTATCATTTCCAGGGTTCCTACTGAGCCAGTGTATGTGCTATGTGTTGCCTCTTTGCCAAGGCCAAGACATACTGGGCATGCTTCCTTTTGCCTACTGGGGCAGGCTCAGGTTGTTCCTCCTCCGAGTCATGCTGTGCCTGTGCAGGCCTTGGCAATGGTGTGGGGCTGTGTGGCCCTGCCCCATGCTGTTCCTGCTGCAGCTGTTTTCCCAGGATCATATTGTGTAGCATGGCAGATACCATGACAATTTGGGTACATGTAGTTGGTGAGTACTGCAAAGCTCCACCAGATGTGTCCAGGCACCGGAACCATGACTTGAGCATCCCAAACACACGCTCGATTACATTTCGTGTTTGTGTGTGTGCCTCATTATGGAGTTCTTGTTCAGATGTGTGTGCATTTCTGATAGGTGTCATCAGCCACAGCTCCAGTGCGTATCCAGCATCCCCCACTAGGTGACCATCAGGGATGTCCCCATTGGCAAATGTCTGGTACAGCTGCATCAGATGCCAGATATGGGAATCGTGGTAGCTTCCAGGGCAGCCAGCACACACATTCAGTATTATGCCCTGGGCATCGCACATGACCTGGCAGTTGATGGAGTGGAAGCCCTTGCGGTTCATGTAGGCCCTACCCCGCTCACCTGCTGGTGCTTTGATGTGTATGTGCGTGCAGTCAATTGCACCCACTACCACAGGGTATTCTTCTATTTGCTGGAAGAGATGCATATTGCTGGCCAATACCTCACAGGAATTGGGAAATATACATGATCACCGACATGTGCTGACATGGCATTCAGGAACTGGTGCAGTACCCTGGATGCTGATGCCTGTGAAATCCCCATCATATCACCAGTTGGTCTCTGGAAGGTACCTGTTGCTAGTATTCTTAGGCCAACACATACCTTGGTTTCCACTAGGATGGGTTCCCCTCTGTTTGTTCTGTGTGTGAGACGTGGCCTGCACAGCTCAACAATTTGCTGCAAGAGGTCTCTGTCCACTCTATAGCGCTCCACCATCTCCAGCTCATGTAGCCCCTGGTAGGTTACCCTGGGTATGTACAGTCTTCTCCGTCTCCTCACTGTGGGTTGCTCAGCAGCGTTTGCAATGGCACCACCCTCAGCATCTTGCACATGTTGCCTTATAATAGCAATGGTAGCCCCTAACATTTTTTTGTATCAGTTAAGCTTTTTAAGTTTTCACTTCTCTTTGTAGACTGCAGTGTTGCAGTGTTTCTGAGAAAAACATGGGGGAATGTTGTTTGCAGAGTTTTAAGTGCTGGGCTGGGCTGGGCTAGTGTACTGCCTGTGTAATTGGCTGATTCTGATTGATTTCACCTGGCAGGTCTGCTAGCTCTCTCTGGTTAACTTCCTACTACTTCTTTTCCTTCCTTTTCCCTTTCTGTTTCCACAGGGAGAAGCGATGTGCAAACAAGTGCAAACACACACACACACACACACAGTGCACACACATGCACACAGGCTTACACAGGCTTAGGCGGGTGCACATGCACGTACACATGCTTAGACAGCCTTACACAGGCTTACACAGGTGCACACATGCGCACACAGGTTTAGACAGGTTTACAGGCATGCACATGCGTGCACACAGTGTAAGCATCTTTGCAAGAAACTTTAGTGATAGCCATGGCGTACACCTTCAGTTTCTGGGTTTCAGTTCAGACAACTGTAGACACGCCTCTTCCAGTCCTGAGTAACTCACAGCAAACAATTCCACTCTGCTCCAATAAGCTTACAGTCTTTGTAACATACCCCCCTCATGATGTCACCTATCTTCTACTCTGTTACTCTCCTAATCCTACTCTCACACTCTAGCGACATGGTTCGCATGGCAGGGAAAATTGGGATTCACTATCCGTATACTCATTTACATAGGATTGCCTACTAATGCTTGGTTACATCTCTTAGACTGAGCTTCCCCCCTTAGCAACCTCTACTCAGTAGCCATGTTGTCTTTAGCCTGCCATTCACCTCCATGGCAGATGAATATATGTAATAAAATGCCCATTTTTAGGCTTTTTTTTTCCTGGTTTTTAGAGCATCGCACGTTTGCATGGCACTGCGCTATGCTTAAACATTGCAGATTGGGGGAAAAATGTTTTTTATTATTTTGCAACACATAATAATGCCAATGGCCTTATATTTGGCCATTGGCATGCTTCCTCAACTGGATGCATCCTTTATTTGGAGCTGTCATAGCTCCGTTTTGCTATTTGCAGAATGGTACTCAGTTACCTACTGAGTACATTTCTACAAATAACACTACTCTTACTCGGACAGATTAGTGTTTCCTGGATCACAAATTTACCTCATTTGCATAGCTTTCAGCAGCAGATGAGGTAATTTGCATATCCTAACACTGACCGTACAAGAGTCGTTTTAAGAGTTCTCATGCACGCCCATGCCGGCTGTTCCTGGATCGCTCGGCAGACATGTTGGCTGTCTGGAGTCTTACTCTACTCTTAGACTCCGTGCAAGTCTTCGTGAATCCGGCCCATTATCTTTGTTACTAAAACTATGTAAATCATTTAAAATGTATTGTAATATAATTTAAGATCTATATTGATTTGAGATAAATTCACCCTTTATCATGAGTAGTTGCGAGATTTAAAAGATGGAAGTTCTTTGAGTAACTTAGTTCTGATGAACTTCTTTCTTGACTAATAAAAAAGAAAAGGGTTTAAGTAGCATTAGTTGCTTCATCAGTCTTCACGCATTATAAAATGTTGAACAATTTTGATAATGATTAATTGCAGGTAATGGAAAATGGTGATTGATGAAAAGAATTAGTGATTTATACAATTTACAAAAAATAGAGGTTGAAAAGTAATGTTAATGTATTAAGAAATGTAAATTTATTAAAGAATAAGTTTAGTAGACAACAAACTGAGGACGAAGGAGTGGAGAATGATGTGAATTGGCAGATGTGAAAGGAAGACATTCTACTGGGAAATGATTACTGGATAAAATACATTCTACTGGGAAAAGTTTCATGGCAAAGAAAAGAAAATTTAAGTTAATAGCCTTTAAAGAAAGAAAAAGGGGAAACTCAAAAATTAAAATTAGTACCCCTAAACATGAACATAATAATTAATGATGCACAAAGGGTAATAGTATTACAATGGTGTAGAAAGTTAAAAACATATGTAATTTGTTTATTAGATGTGGGGTTACTAGGTAAGATTAAAATACAGCAAGTGGAATGCTTATATGACAAAATGGTACAGAATATGGGAACACAGCAGTGTTTCGGCTGGCAGTGTTGTTAAAGCAAGTAGAGTGTCTGTGACAGATAATTGGAAAGAAAAAATCATGTTTAGTGATAATTGTAATATCTACATTGGAGATATCAAAAGAGGAATTATGTGAACTTTTGGAGGCATGTGTAATTGCAAATATACATGTGATACATAGGATGCACTTTAGAAGAATGAAAGCCCATAGCACTGAAATTCAAAACTTTGAGACCAAAATCTTGAAAATTCAAAACACTGAAAATTCAAAACATTGAATCCCAAAACATTGAAAATACATACAAAAATAACATTTAATATATGCCAACACAACTATATACAGAAACAAATAAAAAAAAAAAAAAAAAAAAAAAAAAAACATATTACAGTTTTCCAACTATAAGCAGGGGGAAAAGCTCCCCTGCACTCCCCATGTGGGGGGGCTGCACCCCCACACCCCCTGCTACTTAAATATATCAACTCTGAAATTGCACTACACAGACCAAAATGGCAAGTATACCAGTCTGCTCTTCATGACTGCCTGTTTAAATTGTAAAAAAAACTATCCTCAACCTTCTCTTAGAAATACTATTTTACTGTTAAAACATTAGATATTACTATATATCTCTCCGATACTTACCGGAGTTTCATAGGTAACCTCAGTCATATTCCTTTCTAACTTGCTATACTACAACATAACACATCTTAGTGTGGTATAGTGGGATCACAGAGTTAATGTATTTAGGTAGCAGGGATGTGGGGGGGTGCAGTGTAATATGGTTTGTTTTTTATTTGTTTCAGTATGTCATTGTACTGGAATATAGTACATGTTGCTTTCCTGTGTTTTTTTTCAATGTTATGGGATTCAATGTTTTAAGTTTTCAGTGTTATGAATTTTCAAGATTTTGGTCTCAGTGTTTTGAATTTCAGTGTTAT
>NC_056739.1:940120264-940300264 GCF_019279795.1 Protopterus annectens | reverse complement strand
AATATATTCTAAATACTCATTAGGCAACATTCTTATCTAATGGTGATGTTTCTTAATAAGCCACCCATCTGTCAGTATTCTATATTAACTATTTTGTTTACATAATGACCAAAAAAGCATCTAATATTGATAGCAGCCAAATCTTTGTAACCCTTTACCTCTTCTAGATATGTATCTTGAAACATTACACATTTCTTTAATATACTGATGGAAAAATACATGATTTTCAATGTTTCACTACTAAAGCTTATACTCATGTTGTATCCCCATCATTCTATTGTTGTTAAACAATTGTTGATATCTTATATATCTTTATAAGATAATCTAATTTTCTAGTCATCTGAATATTTATGTAGCCAGCCTGAGTTGTGTTTTGTGCATTGATACATTAGAAGACATGTTATTAAAATATAATGGTGGAGAAACAGGTCTCTACTGCACATCAAATATTACCTTCCTAATTACTGAGTGACATTTGGATGACTACTGATTTGTGGAGTCCAGTCAACTTTATTATTATCCACTGAACAATTCTGAACTGTTTTCAGTATTTATTTATGCATTACACTATAGGAAGGAAGTTAAATGCCTTGGCTACATCCAAAATTATGTCTTGCATGGACATGCAGTCCTAAATCCATTACATGTATGACTGCGTTAAAGTCGATCTTATTTTCTTTTATGAAGCCATGTTGATATAGATCAACAGAATCCATCCTAATATAATTTTGCATTAGACTACTTATGCACTTTTGAAAGCATTTGCTCTAAACTGAAATAAGAGTCATCAGTCTGCAATTACTAATATCAGAATGCTTTTCCTTTTTGAAACTGTGATAATGCTTCCAAATTGTTATAGTTTCTTCTTCGAGTAAATTGTTAAAGAGTATATGTAACACTGGAGTTAAGTTAACAAATTTGCAATCATGACAGCAGGGACAATATGGCATTCTTTAGAGCTTTGATTAAGCTAATCTCTGACATTTCTGGGTAGATGTTTTTCATTTGCAGTGGTATGATTTATTGGGTTGATCACCAATTTTTGTCTCTTTTCTTCTTAAGAAGTATTAAGTAATAGATACCCTTCTACTGTTTTTTCTGTTGTTGTTACAACAGGATTCCTTATTTTCTTAAATTAATTGACATGTTTGCAATATTTATTTTTGTTTTTACTATCTGCAAAATTAATTTCATATTGTACTCTCTTCTGCTCACTGGGCAGCCACGGTGGTGCAGCGGTTAGCATTCTCGGTTTGATTCTCGGCTGGGATGCCTTCTGTGCGGAGTTTGCATGTCCTCCCTGTGGTCACGTGGGTTGCCTCTGGGTGCTCCGGTTTCCACCCACATCCCCAAGACATGCAGTAGGTGGATTGGACACTCTATATTGGCCCTAGGTGTGTGTGTGTGTGTGTGTGTGTGTGTGTGTGTGTGTGTGTGTGTGTGTGTATGTGTGCCTTCTGTGGAAGGTTGGGTGTCAGGCTGGCAACTTGACACCGTACAACTGTATGACATTCAACATTATAGGAACCCATGGTTTCATGGGGTCTAAAACAATAAGAGAGAAAAGCAAAGGAAATGAATGATGGTTATAGTAAAATCTGTGGTAAACATAGCTGAGGCAAAGAAAAAGTACAAAAAAATTATGATGTGATATAAACAAGGTTCCGCTGTGGTGACCCCTAACCAGGAAAAGCTGAAGGAACAACAACATTCAATAATGTGTCAAAATTTTATGCTATTGTACAGTTAAGGAAATTATTTGTTTTATGGAAACTGCATCTAATAAGACAATAGTACGAGTAATGGTAAATTATTGGTAAAGTGAGAACATTCTGTTACAAATAGGGGTTTGGCAGATGTGCCCATTAAGCAGTATGCTATTTGCATTGACCAGAAATTAAAAAAATGAGAATTTGTATATAAAAATTAAGAATAGCAATGCTGATGTCATGCGCTGATTATGTAATTTTGGCAACAATATAAAGCAGTTGACTGAAGTAATGAAAGCAGTAGAAAATGATTAGGTTATGTAGAACAGAGCATAATTAAAGGATTTAGGGTACAATCAGGAATGTAGACATATAATTTAATGGGAGAGAGAAAAAGGTTCTGGGGTAAATTTTGATAACAGAATGTTGTAAGGAGATACAAGAAATGAAATTGTGGCAATTACTTAGAATAAAATATTTTAAGAATATATATTTAATTAATACAGTAATGTTAGGAATTTTAGTTTATTTAGAGACCATACTCCATTTCCCAGTACTTTTGGGAAACCATTGTTGGAGGCAGTATCTTCTATAATATTTGCTTTGAGATTAAATCCTACTGATCCTACTGGAAGAAGAAGAATATTGCATAGTATAAAAAACAGGGTGGCATATCATGAACCCCATAATATATTTGACCTCATTGCATACATGTAAATTCTGCAGAGAATAAACTATAACAGTGAGAAAATATTTTTAAAAGGGTAATAAGATATGATGTAGTTTATATAATTATGGAGTAAAATAAGTAAGTTATCAGTCAAAAGGAGGGATATATTGTACAATACAGAAAAATGTATTAAATTGGAAATTTGAGAAAGAAAGAAGAGAAGAAATAAACTTGTACTAAAAATAATTGAAAACTAATACAATTCCTGCCGTGAATGTACATGAGGAAATCAGAAAATATATTGCTTAAAGAAGAGATGGTTCAGACATGGGCAAAAGGTCAAGAGCTTATGTTGAGACTAATTTTTGAGAAAGTTACCAGTAAAAGGATTAATGACATATGAAGCAAAACATGAAAGGGTGTTTTTGAAATGCCAAGATGAAGAAATGATAGAACATTTTTTTCTTAGAATATCCCAGGGAGAAAAAGTTTGTGGGAAAATTTTAATGCAGATTAAAAAAAATGTGGCATGAAAGGATTTAATTAGGATATGATTATATATAGATATTACCTAAAGAATAAAATAAAAATCAATAAAAAATGGATAAAATGTATATGGCAGTCCTAAATGACCTCTGTGAAACATGGATGAAGGAAGTGCTGTTTAATAAAGAAAATGGGTTGTGGAAGATACAGTTTTGATTATGGTAAAAAAGTGAGGTGGCTGAAGAAGTGACAATGAAAAACTATCATTATTTATTTATTGTTTATTTATTGACATTTGATTACCAGGAAAGTCTGACTGAGTAGAAGCTCATTTCTAGCAGATGTCTGTGGAGAAAAGCTGCAAATAATTACAAAAGAGAGTCAGGGAAGAGAATTTGATAGAAATAAAGAAGTAAGTAAAGAAGGGAGAGTCAGGTGTTTTAAGGAATGAAAATATACTAGTTCAGATATATAGTTTATACTACTTTTGAGCAAGAACACAGCCAGCTTTAGCTCGGAAGTCTTTCAGAGTGGTTTTGAAAGTTGGGATTAATATATATATATATATATATATATATATATATATATATATATATATATATATATATATATATATATCTGTAAATAAGGTAAAGTGTTCTCTTTTAATTTATTGTGATTTTTTTTTGCATTGAAAATGAATGTGGTTCAAAGTATGATGCAATTTGTTTGCTGTTATATTTTTTGTTGATATGTGATGTCAGAAAAGCACCCACACCCTACCCTACCCTACTTTTATAGGCAAGTGCCATGGGATATTTTACTTCCACCTAAGCTCGCACCAGCTTAGTTAATGTGGCCTCAGTTTAATGTCTCATCAGGAAGGTGGCACACTCATGAGATACAACATCTCCTAATGCTTTACTGCAGTGTCATTTACATAAAATAAATACAGTCACTTGAGATACAAAGGTGAGTGTTTTACCTGGTGAGATGCTGATGTCTTGAGTGTGATGTGCCAATCCTAATAAAATTAATGTAGTCCAGAGTGATGTATGATAGTGGCCATCATCTACTGCTGAACTCATAGTACTGTTCTTTCTTGCATGTTTCTTCCAGCTTTTGCAGTATTTTTTGATTTTCACACTATTTACTTTTTAAGTACAGAACATGACAAAAATGTGTCCCTGAGGATTTATGTGTGTTATATGAGACTCAAAAAATATAGGGATCAGAACATTTCTAAAACTAATTGGAAAATCCCACCCCCCAGCCATTTAAAGATGTTCACTATGCTATTAATTCTAGTTGGATTATTAATGTTATGGGTTCAAAATGATCACATGGGCAATGGTAATGTGCATAGGCCAATAATCAAAAGGAATTGCTCTCAGCTATGGAAGGGAAAACCATTAAAGTTATACAACACTGGAGGAGTAGTGGACTGCTTATTGTTTCAGTTCAAAAGTACTACCTGACCTCTGCAAGTATCTTTGTAGAATGATACAATTGATGAATGAGTGGATATGCATGTACAACAGGACTGATAATTCACAACTGAATAAATCAGTTTGCAGCTATTAAACTTCCAGGGACATTATCAGTTGGTATGAGTGATTAGAGTTAATCAGACTACAGTTAATTAGTGATTAACGGGAATAATAGTGATTCACAACATACTTCATGTGGACAGACAGACCATAGAAATAATAACTGATATAGCTTCATTGGTAACAGGCATGTTACTGATTCAGCTTTTTGTTTTTCTCATGCTTGTGAAAGCTATGGCTTTAAGGCAACTAATTATCAATGAAAGCAGGCAACAATTCTTTTGCTGATGACCTGGTATTCATTTTTAAACAATGTATTGACAGAAGGTGATTTTAACTTTTTATCAGAAATAAAGGACACAAATACTTGCAGTGATCTCTCATTTCCTAAGCCGAAAATGACAAATGAAGTGACTATAATAGAAAGATTTTGCTGTCTAAATAGGTAATCATACTGAGAGAAAATACAAAATAGCAGAAAGAAAGCTGATGTCTTGTGTTATTTTTTATTTGTTCGTATTACTGGAAACTGTTTCTAGCTAGTCTAAATCATCCAGTGAGCCTAAGTTACAACTATTATGTGAATATTTCTCTCTAAACTGACTCTGTCCCTACAGTGCTGACCTACTTTTCATTACACACTTGGGGCAGGAGATTTGATTACTGAGGGAGCGCACTGGGAATACAAAGTGCAAGTTGCTTAACAACATCTCTCCTTTCCACTTAAGAGTACAGATACATTAACAATGCGGTAACAAGACATCTATGCTTCACTCTGTTAGTATAGTATCTATTAGGCTTGTGCCTCTGCAAAAAATCAAATTTATTTCTTCCAGATCTCATCCCTACAGAGTATCCTTGAATTCTGAAGCCAAAAATCCGTGCCCTCAGCTAAACTGCAGCAGATATTAGCTTGGCAAAGTTACAACCTTTCAAAACCTGGCTGTTGAAAATTCTTTAAAGGAGAGTAAAAATAGTGATCTCTAGGGATACTACACTCACGCCGACTGTACCCTCAAACAGACTACTACCCAGCAGTCCAGACAGATAGTATCACCGAGCTTTAGTAGGTGAAGAACATATTCTCTTCTGAAAAGTAGCTGCGTCCAAATCAGGCTACCTTTTACTTTCTATAGCTTTAAGTTGGGTCTATATTAGAACATCGAACTTTCAAAATTTCGAGTGTTCTAATATCGAACCCTATTAATTGAAATTTTAAAACATTGAACATACAGAAAAGCAAATTTTTTCCCGGGGAAAAAATTTGCTGTTCCAAAACACATACACAACACAAGCACACCAAACAAACAGCAATCCACACACATACACCTAAACTCTTACACCTAGCCCTACACTAAACTATACATACACCACTAACTATCCACTTACCTTAACCCAAACCCTAACCCTAAGGTCCGTCACTATCGCACAGTCACCTCATCAGCACCCTAATCCTAACTCACCTACCCCGCCCTAACCCTCACGTCCACACAATCACACACTTACCTGACCCGCACCCTAACCCTAACTCACCTAACCCGCCCTAACCCTCACGTCCACACAATCGCACACTTACCTGAACCCAACCCGTAACTTTCCACCACAGCACTGAAAATACTGAAGAAACAGACAACTGAATTCTTTCCCTAGGAAAAAAAATTGGTTTTCTGTTTCTTCGATATTTTCAGCGTTCGCTGAAAACAGACCGATGTTAGAACACTAAAAATTTTGAAAGTTCGGTGTTCTAATATAGACCCCTTTAAGTTACGTCTTTAATTTAATCTAACCAATTAAGCTTGTGAATAATATTTTACTATACTAACCTGAACTGTGTGCAGAATTGTTAGTGAATCCCCTAGGGCATTTATTCAATCTATCTATCTATCCCAACAGGCATCATTCTGAAATAGTACAATCACTCACTCATAATTCCAAGTCCCAAAAAAGTACATCACATTCTAATGCTGATTACAATCTTACCTCTATACTATACCAAGTAAAAAAAAAATCCTGGAAACACTACTACATAATCAAATTCAAGAACACCTCAATGAATACAGCCTAATTACTGACTGTCAGGTCTGACTTAGGAATGGTTACATTATACTGACAGCTATCTATACTGTTACATGTTGATAGTATTTCTGCAATAGAAAAAGGATGTATCTCTGACACTGTCTTTATATATGTGACCAGAGCATTTGAGAGTGTAATTCATGAAATCTTCTTATAGAAGATACAGATGATTAACTTTGGTAGCAATATAATTCACTGTTTTTGAACTATTTGCAAAACCTTACATTTAATGTCAGAGCAGGTAACATTACCACCTCAGAAGGAAATTTTACAGCTGAAGTTCCACAGGCTTGCTGTTAGGCCATAACTATTTTTTTTTCATATTTTTAATGACATTAATATAGTCATACCCACCAACACCGTCTATGATGTCAATATTATCCTTTGTAAGTCAGGTTCTGCAACTTAGGAATTACATCTTGCTCTGTAAAAAGACATTACCACACTATTCCATTTGTCACTGAAAGAAATATCTTACAATAAATGACAGCAAAACTGCCAGCATGACATTTGTAACTCCAAATATGTCTGCGAGTACTATTGCCCTACACATTCAGTCATTTCAGCAGTTTAAATATCTGGGAATAATTATTGACCCTACCCTTTACCTGAAAATCATACTGAGACTGTGATTATTAAAACCACATACTCAATATCTAACCATCTCACCCCAAAGACAGAACAGTCATTCCTAAAAATCTACTAATTCTGAAACTGGAATATAAATTACCCATCCTTACAATGCATTAAGCTCATAGCAATAACAACATTCAGACACTGGCAATGCAATCTGTCACTTCATCAGCCTATATTATTCACTGTGAAGATCATTCTCACCTCCCTTCATTAAGCCAATTTCCTATCTATGCCAGCCAGATCCACTCTTTCCACAAGCACTATAGGTCTCTCCATTAGATTCAAACTGCAAATGAAACACTCCCACTGTGCACTCAACCAAGATAATAAAGCCCTTGAACTAGTGCCAGGGCCTCATTCAATATGACAATTGGGAAGGAAGCTTCAGCAAAAATGTTCCTGTAAATTGGAAAAGAATTCCCACTATAAATCAGAAAACTTACTGATCTAAAATTATTTCAAAGGGAGCTCTTTGAATGTATAAATGTGTGTGCTTTCCTGACAAAGGCTAGACAAAAAGCCCCTTGCACACCTTTACTTAAGGCTGTTAACTTCACCTCTATCCCTGCCCCTAACCCTGTGCCATACCTTAGAAATCCCTTTCTGTAACATGACCACTACAGAAAATAGGGTCAAACACACACTTCTCCACCAGCACACATGTACAACAGTAATTTGATCCACTTACCTAACCTTTATTTATTGCTAACCCACAAATACTCACAAATTCTCAAAACCCATTTAGCTATATCTGCAAAATGAGCTGCTGACAAAGAGAACTACCAGTAACATGATAAAATAAGTTAATATTGCAGTGTATTGCTCTTCTCTCAGTAGGTATTCGCTCTACTGGTTGGTTAGTTAATGACAGGCATTGTGCGACGGTCAGGATATCTGACAGTCTGGTGTGTGTGTTTCTGTTGTACCTTCCATTCATCTTGCTTTGCCAAAAATAAACACATTCTTTGGTCAGCAGACCACACATATGCTGCATACCTGTTGTAAATACTTACCTCTCTTGACAACTGTGTGATATCTCCTAGCTTTTTAGTTCTGTTTCTACCCTTCTATCATTAACATATTGACATGTACAGCTAGAATGTTACAATGCACTTTTCTGATAGTCCCTTACATTGCTCATTAGGTCTAATGTTTTTACATTGTCTGGGATGTCTTGTGTGGTTTATATACTGCTGTCCATGATCAACTGCTTAGAGGGTAGCTATTTTGTGCTACTCTTCTCAGGATTTTGACATGAACTACTGTTGTATTTTAATGAATGAATGCATGCTGGGCTTCTTTGTTGTGGGGCTGCTAGTGGAAGTCCTTTCCTGCAAGGTATGTATTTACACATTTATGAACATCTGACACATTACTTTCTCTTACCCATATTTGGTTATCAATGTATGCATATGTAATAAAAAAGGTTTATTTTGTGTGTGTTTGCCCTGCTTAGCTCCATGCAATGGACACATGCCAGGCATCTAAAAATAGAAACCGGATATATTTAATTATGAAAGCAAAGGTCAAGTTTAACCATAGCTGTGCAGGTTTGTGTGGCCCGCCGCTTTGCTCAACGGTGCTTAAATGTAGTGGAGAGATATATGTAAAAGTATAACCATAGTCCAGATGGCCACATAGCCAAATGGTTAGAGTAACAGCCTTATGAGCAGAAGATGCAGAGTTTGAGTACAAATAGGTTGTTTTGTAAATACACATTATGAAAACCATGTTAAATCCTGACTACATTTTGTATGATTACACAGTTACTAAATTTATTTTGCAAATACACATTTATGAGAAGTACTATTAAACTTTGATTGAATTTTGTATGAATACACAGACAGGTTATTAATCATTTATAGGTTCATAGGTTCATAGGTAGGTACTAGGCTATCTGCCCAAAGGTATTTCTAAGCCTAGCCAGAATGCGTTGGCTTTCGCCGCTGCCTTAGATTAGTTCCTTGTGCCTCTGTCCAGCAGAGCCAATGAAGTGATCCCCAGAGTAAACTTTCTGTTTCCCATCCACTCATCAAGGTTTCTCTTGAAGAGTGTTAGTGAGGAGCTCTGCCTAATGTAGATTGGAATCTTGTTCCAAAGCATGGGAAGTCTCTGGGACAGGAATCTATCCCTCCAGCATGTCCTATTTATTGTTGTGGTGAGGTTTAGATCACTATAGCGTGTGGCTTGAGGGGATATGGTTTTCTTTAGGTGGAACCTGTCCATCAATTCTGGGTTGGACATGGCTTTGTATGTCAGGCAGAGATCACCTCTGAGTAGGCGGTATGTGACCTAGTACAGCTGATGTTTCTTCAGTCGAGCTGCATAGGGCATCTGTTTGAGGCCAGTGATCCTCTTGGAGATGTACTTCTGTGGTCTTTCCAGCTGTTGCAGGTGTCTTGTAAGGTACATCCCAAATGGGGCCTTGTACTCTATGATGGGTCTGATGAGTGATGAGTAGAGGGGCACAATGACCTCTTTTGATCTGGAAGCGAACCCTTTTGTGATTAGGTGGGCCACATAGAAGGATTTTCTAACCACTTTGGCAATGTGATTATCAAAGGAGAGATTACTATCTACTTGGTCCCCAGATCCCTTATTACATCTTGCATATTTAGGGGACTACCACCTATGTGGTAGTTTGTGGGTACTTTGTTTTTTCCAAAGAGGATGACTATGCACTTTTTGGCATTTAGCTTGAGGCCATGATTTTGACACCAGTTATCCGTCTCAGTGAGACCCTTTTGGAGAATGTCTGTGTCAGCTGGAGAGTCAATTATAGTCCTTAGTTTGCAGTCGTCTGCAAACGTAGTCAGCCATAGTCCTCCTGTACTTGCCTGTACCTCTGAGAAGTATATGCCGAACAGGAGGGGGTCTTAGGACTGAGCCCTGGGGAATGCCACTTGTAACCGGTTTAGAGTCGGACCTAGCTCCCGCAACTCTCACCATGTGTGTTCTGTCCGTGAGCCAGCTGGCAACCCATCTTGTGACATAGGGGTTTATATTCAGGCTGGTGAGCTTGTCTATAATATCAGAATGGGGAATGGTGTCAAAGGCCTTTGCAAGTTCTAGGTAGACTGTGTGTACCACCTTTCCCTTATCTGTAGCCTTGGTAACTGTCTCAAAGAAGTCCACCAGGTTTAGGAGGCATGATCTGCCCTTAACAAAGTCGAACTGGGTAAGGTCCGGTGTTTGTAGGTTCCCAATGTCTCTGTTAATGAGTTCCATGATGATGCACTCCATAGCATTGCAGACCAAGCTAGTCAGGCTTATAGGGTGATAGTTCCTGGGGTCTGTTGTGGCTCCACCTTTGTGGAGCGGAATAACCATTGCTGTGCACCACTCTATGGGTACATAGCCTGTGGAGAGGCTGAGTCTGAACAGTGTGTTTGGGTGAGGGGTTAGTTCATCTTTGAACTTGTGTAGGATGCAACCTGGGACACCATCTGGTCCCATCGATGCTGTGTTTTTGGTTTTGGAGAGGACTGTTTTAATCTGAGTGTCTGTGATTTCAGGGGCTCTACATTCTTCTGGTATGGTTATGGGCCCTTTTGGGGGTGAAAGGGGGATGAAGTTTGCACTGAATCTGTCTGCCAGAATGTTGGCGATATCGGTCGGTTCAGTGTATTTTGTGCCATTCTGCACTAACTCCAAGCAGATCTGAGCATTGCCACTTAGATTCTTGACATAGCTAAAGAATGCCTTGTGGTTATCTATGGAGTCCTTGGCAATTTTTCTTTTGAAGCTAGCCTTGGATGATTTTATGAGGGATCAAATTTCTTGCTGATACTGATCAGGGATGTCTTCCCTTCTTGGGATTTTGCTCTTTTCTGTACTAGTTTCCTCATTCTGTTGTATAGCGTGTTTATGGCAGGGATCCACCAGACTGATTTCCTTTTCTTGGAAGAGTGAGTCTTGGTTTTGCTTGGGATGGAACGATTCATGCATTTTTGTAGGTGCCCGTAGAATGCATTACTAAAGGAATTTGCAGCTTGGACAGCATTATCCTTTAGCATGGGGGGCTTTGAAACTCTCCACCTTAGTCTTAAGTAATGAGAAGTTTGCTTTTGAAAAGTTTTTCACGGTGGTTTCCTTGACCGGGGGTGGGGGCAGAATGTGAATATCCAGAGTGATTTGTTTATGGTCAGATTTAACCAGCGAGGGGTTGACCTCTGGTGTGGAACACTGGTCGCCCATGTTGGTGATGACCAGGTCCAATATGTTGTCACCTCTAGTGAAAATGTTGACCAGTTGATTAAGGGTGTTTGAGTTTATAAATTCTAAGAAATGTTGGGCAAGGGAGTTAGTACTTGAGTAGTTCTCCCAGTTAATGTTAGGGTAATTGAAATCACCAAATATTAGGGTGCTTGGTAGGACTTTTATGTTTCCCAGTGTTTCCAGAAATGTGGAATGGGGGTCCTGGGACATGGTGGGTGATCTGTAACAAGCTACAATTTAAATTGCAGTTTTGCCCATTGATAGTTGCACGTGGATGATCTCTGAAGCATTGTGCTGTACCACTAACCTGGAGATGTGGGTATCCTTGATGAATATGGATACGTCCCCGCCTTTTTGTATTTCGGTCCGGGTTCTGTGGCCGAAATATATGGTATGAGTTGTAGCCTGGTAGTGCTGGGGTGCTCTCTGGAGCCTTAAACCAGGTTTATGTTGCTGCACATATATCAATTTTCTCCATAGTGAGGGTGCTTTGAGAGCATGCATTTTGAGGTTTAGACTTTTGGCATTGAGTAGCATTGCCCTCATTTTTTTGTTACTTGTGCTATTTATGGTGGTGGGTTTGTCTTTTGAGCCTTGCCTAAAAAAGGCACTATCAGGGTGGCAAGAGCCTTGGCCAGTATTCAAAAGCCTAAGGGTGACAGGTGCAAGCTGTCTCTAGCAAAGCAGCATGGCTTTTCAAGCATGTCATCTCAGGCAGACAGACACTGGATCCCCTTTGAATGACACCAGAAACTTAATCAATTGTTGAAATTGATAAGTTTTTCTTTATACCGTGGTATCATTCTTGGTGAGGGCAGGATGCTACTCAGGGTCAGGGTCATACTGGCATGGGCTACTTCATCAGAGATCTCTTCCATGTCTCTTTTAATGTAGTCCAGGGAGGTACAGCTCAGGTCATTCACACCAACATGGACAATGACAGAGTCATATTTGTACTTGTTCTGGAGTGACCTGAGTGCATGTGTTATGTGGCAGCTCCTGGCACCCGACAGGCAGCTAACAGTAACCTTCTCCTTATTCAGCCTAGTGAGTGGGACGTCAGTGTGCCTGACTATAGAGTCACCTATTACTAGTGTGTTGGGTATGTTATTTTGCCTTAAGGGTTGTGATTGCGTGGCACACTGGTTTTGTGAAGTATGTGTTTCATAGTTTGTGTTGGTGGGTGGAGATTGCTTGGATGTCTGCTTTGGAGGTCTCTGTTGCTTTTGCAGATTTTTGTTTAGAGCCTCCGAGTATGTTTTTATGTATTTATGTGTGTTTTTTGCCGGTGCTGGTTTAATGGGTCTATTTGAGACTGGTGGTGTGATGCAAGTATTTCCCTTCTCCTCTTGACTGTCTGATTCATTTTTGGGTTGAGAGAGCTTAGCCTCCAATTTGGCTGTATAATTGCATCTCTTGCATGTATTAGTGTTTGGTGGTAGGAAGAGAGGGTTGTCTGTGTATATGAGGTAGTTGTAACATTGCCTCAAAATGCCCAGATTCACCAGCTGGACTGGAGAGTACACCTGAAACCGCCGTTTGGACATACCTGGATAAGTACAGTGTACTGTTTTACTGATTGGCTGGTAAGGTCGAATAGAGAGCCTTGTCCTTCTGTACAGTATAGGGGGGTCTAGTGCTAGGGTTTATAAGTATTTGCTATGAGTTTTGAGCAAGAGCCGGGCTTAGAAATGAATGGTTTGAGTTCTTAAGTTGAAAGTTTGTCTAGTTTCAAGGGAAAAATTGAAGAGGAGACTTTGTGGAGCTGGGAATAATTAGCTAACCAGCGGATGCCCGGTGCGTAAAACCGGGCAAATGCAGTTTTCTTAGCAGGGAAATGAAAGAGATAGAACTTAGCCCAAAATGGCCAGTAAAATACAAATTTCTGGGCTGATACCACTCCTCCAGGACAGATAGACTGCTCAAAGCTCCCATCTCTCGCAGGTGAACAGAGCAACTTCTTCTATCCAAGTAAGGTATGGCAAACACATAGACTTGTAACTTAGCCCTGAATTCAGCACTAACCTGAAAACGTGACTATGTTAGCTTAGAAAGATGGGAAATAAGTATTTTGTTTGTTTTTTTTTTTTGGAAAATAAAGCAGATACAATCAAAAAACACTTTAAATGCACAGAAAATTATTCTTATTGTTATATATCTCAGATCAGAGTTGTAGTCAATGCCCCTAGTATTAAAGTAGGAAAAAACACAAATACAGTAAAAGCATATGAATAAAGTGCAATTTTTTTATATATAAAACAATAGAAAACAAACTGATTTAAATAAGTTACCCAATTAACAAGAAAAAAGCTCAAAACTGAGACCTGTTCCAGCAGTCTTCATTATGAAAAGTATGTTTAAACCCTTGATTGCATATTGTATGTATGCCCAGACATGTTATTAAGCATTTATGTAGTAAATACACAATTATGAGATTTATTTTTAAATCCTGCTTTGGTGCACTCAGCTAAGGTCTGCTAAGGACAGCTAAGCCTTGGCAAGCACTGCTTAAACAAGGAATGTTTTATCAGTGCTTAGCTGGTTTGCACATTCCTAAGCAACACGAAGTACTGCTAACCAATGCCAGTTTAAGCATTGCTCAGCTCAGCTAAGCTGGTTTGGGCACCACTAAGAATTGCTGAGCATTGCTAGTTGCTAAACAAAGTGCCACATTTTTAAAAATTGCCCAGTGTTGGTAAAGGGCAGAAAAACAGGCTTATTTAAGTGCAACAGGTGGGAATACAGCAGAACCAGTTGGAGTTTGAACCTGGCAGGAGCTATGGCAGGTGTTGTAGAGGGTGCACACTTCTGGGCATAATGATGGGGCATTCTGAACTCCAGGGTCATGGCTGGATTCTTTGCAAAATACCATGATGTCCAGCTGCTGCAGGGCCTGTACCAGGGATTAGAGTACAAGTTGGAAGCCTGGGACCAGCTGGCATGTGATCTCACCAGTGCTACAGGTATCTGCAGCACAGGTGAGCAGGTCCATCATTATTTTGATGATCTGAAGCAATGAAAGAGGTGACTTCTGGACACCTGGTTCCAGGATGGTAGAGATGGGAATGACCCCCAAGTTTGTAAGTGCTGTTTGCATTGTTTTACCTATACCGAATCTGAATGTGTGATAGACAGGTACGCATAATGGTGTACTTATCTCCCTACAGCTGCAGAGGAGAGAGCTTCCAACCTAGAGGCCCATGCAGGGCATCTGGTCAGGCTGCACCATGAGTGTGTTGAATACAGATGTATCTTGCAATCTATAATCATTTAAGCAAGAAGGAGAAATGTATTAACTGCCATTATGTATATACAGTTTTGATTGTATTGCAATGAATGTGGTTATAGAGTTGGACTGCAATACGTGAGTAATGCCAGGTATACTTCAGTAAAGATGAAAGCATGAAACCTGAGAATGTTAAGGGAATAAAGTTTCTACTGCATTGATTGTGGTATTAAAATTGTATTGCAGCACCTGCATTATATGAACTGTTCTGCAATAAAGACTGGAAAAATATACCACTCACTACATGAAGTCACCCCTATTCAAGCTGTGTTTTGCAGTATATGTGTATTTTGGGCTGTTGTTCATGAAATTGAGTATTGCACCTATTGTGAACTAAAAACACAAAGGTTAGCTAATAAAGAGTGTTCTGCTAAACTGTAGATTTAGAGCTGTACTAAAAGATATAATGCATTATAATATTTTTTCTGCACTAAGATTTGACGTAATAATAGGAACACCCAAGGTATATTGTGTATATCAGGATTGTCTTGTGTTAACCATTGAATTTCAGCTTTATGCATTGCTGCGCTGAGGTATGCTGCTGCAGGCAAGTATAACATTGTAATATCTGTAGACAGAAAATATACCATCTGTAACTGTACATGGGTCAAGTAGCCAACCCAGCACTCAGATATGGTTTCTACACATCTCAGATATTTCCACCCACTAGGGGTATATTGTGTACACCTGGATTCTATGTATTAATGTACAGTTCATCTAAAATCTCTCTCATGCATGAATCTCATGAATGTGTGTTTAACTGTTAGTGCAGTCTTGTATAACAATCTTCTTCTATTACCATGTCATATTTTGTTAGCAGGTGAGCTCTAGGCAAATATCAATCAACTAATGTGCAGTAATGGCTCAGTAGCTCAGTTTGATAAATTCTAGGTCTGATGTACATTTTGTCAAACACACACACACACACTAGAGTTTGAGTCCAGTGACAAGTAGTAGCAAATATTACTGAATCAGTTATGTATTGTTAACAGATGTTCTCCTCACAAGAATTACATGTAAATAAATGGCTGCAGTAGCCCTTAGAATGGGTTAATAATTTGTGTGTTCATATGTACCAGAGTGTTAACAGGATTTTTCAACAATGTGAAAAGAATTCAGACACTAAATGCAGCAAGTACAATACTAATAAAAGTTAATATGATAAATAAAATGTGTACTCTTGGTATGGCTGTATGCCTGTTGTGTCTGTGAATGTCTGCTGATAGTATAACCCCATGCCTGCCAAGGATGGCATGATAGTCGTAAACTCTCTGTACTGTACATGATACATGTCTCTCAAGTGCCACACTGTCATGGACTGTGATCACTGTTGCCTAATCCCTCTGTCACAAATCTATCATGGACATGATTTATGTCAATAGCACAATCACACTACATCAGTCCACAGTACACCTTGGTAGTCATAACTGTCCCCCTGTCTTGTAATAGTGGATGTTACAGCTTGGCCCATGCTGTCCCATGTGAATAGGTTGAGAGGTATGTATGTGCTACAGAAGCTATAGGACATGTATACATAAAGGAAGGGCAGACCTGTGGAGTATATATGAGTACTGTTGCAAACAATATAGCCTATACTGGTATTAATGGACTGTATTTCTCTCCCCCCCCATCCCTTATCTGCATCATAATTTAATATTGTTATACATCAGTTATGGTTTACTATTAACATATGTTCTTTTCAAAACATTATACTGGGCCTTCTGTTTTATTATTGTTATGTATTACAATGTTTGCATACTGACATACCTTGTTGAATAACCTATGCTGTTGGCTGGCCTTATGCTGTAATTGTTACTGGCATGCTGTTACTATACTGACTGTTATCTCACTTATTGCTGTGTTCTATATACTATGCAATGTTATATTACTGGGTTATTTGCAACGTTCTGGCATGCTGTTATAACTAACTAAATGTCATGTTCATTACTAACATGTACACTTTGAAATACCTCAACACCATAGCTCAATGTGGTAGGCAGTTCCTGGTGATCCGCCTACCCTACCTCAGCTGGTCATGGCACTAGGTCCCAGCATGTCTGGGAACCAAGATGGTGGTGCCCACTCTGCTGGCCCTGCACCACCTACGGGTGGAACCGCCTCAGGGGACGAGACCCATCCCCTGGGAACGGGGGTGGAGGGGGTGTTGTCACCAAAGAAAAGCTACCGGTGATGGTGTGCAGGATCATGTAAAGTGGCTATGAGAATCACCTTCCCCAGATTAAGGGCAGACTTGCAAACCTAAAGGGGCAAGGTGGCCCCAGCACCCAGCCTCCAGCACAGCCACCATTGGGGCAGTGAAGGAGCAGTGTTGACTACCCATGGGTGGGGAGCTCAATCTCACTGCTGCCATCTGGGGGCACATGGCTCTCTGACTCCACAGCACCCCCCCATCCAAGGTGTTTACCCCCTCATGTGTCACACACTGCCCCTGTATGCTGTCTTGTTTGTCTTGTCTGTCTGTCTGCAAATGCTATCTCTCGTACCCAACTTACCTCCCCACATGTGCCAATATGCCTTCCCCAACACTGTATTCTCATCTTAAAAAAAAAAGAGCTCCTATCCCGCAAAAAAAATTGCCCAATGCATGACTCTCCATTTCACTCCCACATCCACGGGACACAATAAATTATTAAATGAATTAATCAACACAGTTATGTTGCCCTAACCCTCTCTCTTTCTCTCTGGGGTGTGAGGCTCCAAATTCCAAATTCTCTACAACCTGTACAGCTCTTGCTGTAGAAGAAATGGGAAGCTATGGTCCTTTCCTATGCTCTTTCTGCACATCCTTAACTGCCGTTCAGTATGTTTTACCCCCTGGTTGCCCCAATTGTACCACTTTCCTATCACCCCTTTTTTCTTTTCTTCTTTAAATTTAGCGTGGGTTTTAAGAGGAGCTAAGCGGCACTGCACACCGCACAAACCCACTTAAAACTGCTTACAAGTGTCTTAATCACCTAATATGTTTCTGACCCTGTTAGGCACATCTGCAAAACATTTACACCATGCCAAGTCTCAAACCGAGGCTCTTGTCAATTACAATATAGTGCATTAGCCCACTAGGCCACTCAGCTCTAAAGTGCAATAAGTGTTTCCATAAACATATCCTGATTGCCAGTGACACACTGCAAGCACATATAATGGGGAAATTGTCAGTGTACTTAGGACTGTGATCCAGACCCTACAACAGTACACAGCCAAATAAATATTAATGGATGTACGTGAGGCCTGGGATAACAGGTATAGCTGTCAACTGTACAGACTGTTGCAGAATGTCCACAGTTGTGCCCCCTAGTTTTAGCACAAAAACATATCTGTCTCCTACAGTATTGGTAAGTCATTAAAGACTGAGGTTACAAAATCATGACAGACGTTTGAGTGTCATATCTCATACCCATTAGAAAACACATGATGATGCAATTCCTGTGTCACGGACTGTATGCATGGGCATATATCTTGCAAATACACCTACTGTTGCCGTCACTCAGTAGCTCAGTCTGTTAAATGTCATGCATACAGTATATTTTGCCACCCACAGTTCTGGGTTTGAATCCAGTGTGTTGCACTTCAATTACATTCTTGTCAATACAGCAAATTATGACTGAGTCATGCAATTTTAACCAAAACAGGTTGCTGCTACTGAATTAACTGATACACATGTTAGCAAGTCAAAGGGCTATAGGTATGGACACAGTGCACATATTCATATAGCCTACCTATATGTCACTTACATAACAGATGTACCTTAAGCACATTACTGGACTGGACTGTTATGGGTACCCTCACCCTGGCTCTGCTGTGAAAACAGAGCTGACACTGCTCCCTCAGTGACACATGCAGCTTGCTGTCATCCTACATGTTCATATTCCCCACTAAGAGTCCTAGGCAAACTGCAGCAGCTGCAGGCTGCAACATATGCAGCTATATGTTCCGCTACCTGCTACAGACCTACCATACCTCACAACCCCCTAGAACAAGGGATTGACACGACACCCATACATAAAGGGGTGGGGGTTAAAGGTCAAGCAACAGGGGCATATGTCACAGTCTGCCTCTACAAACATACAGAGCTGACAGAACAGCAGCTACTGCAGCAGCATGCATATTCTGATGGTTATGATGGCTGAAACCCATATGTCTCTTCCCCCTTACTGACCTCAACCCACAATGTTTAACACTGAACTGCCAGATAATCATAAAGTCATTGACAATGGCCAAACATAGCATGGAAAAGTGAGGACATACCTCATAAATCTCAACTGTGGACAGTATTAGTACCTACCCTGTGTGTTGATGTAGACTCCACACCTCACTAATGTCCATCTCACAGACTAAGAAAGAGGCTAAGGCCTACATGAAGGCCTTAAATATTGCACTGTTGTGCCATGTCATTGGCTAATGAAAGTGCAACCCAGGTATTCTGGATGCAATTAACAAGTCTAAGCCATGGATTGGTGCACAGGCAATTGACTGTTAATGAGCATTACCTACAAAAGGCAAGCAACTTCCTATGGTAAACATGTCTGTAACCTGGTGTACCACAACAGACTGTGATTTATCAAGCATAGTTCTGTAGGATTTCTTCACAAAAGGATTACACTACTCTACCCAGTATGAAATACAAGTCCCCATATAATGGCATGCAGATGAGACGATGCAGTTATGGAGAATAGGTATTACATCAGTAGGCATCTAGTACATCTCTGGGAATGACATGTAGTTGATACTCTGCTGCCCAGCAACTACAGGCATGCCTCTCAACTGTGCCTGCTGTGAATTACAGCACAGCTTTGGCGCCAAATGTGCTTATTTAAATGACTAGGTTACAATGATAGTTGTTCTGATGAAGTCTGCGTACTGTCAGATGAAAGCGCTTAACAACTGTGTACTACTGTGTTCTGTTTTTGTATTACTGAGGAGTTTTTACGTATACCCATTGGGTTCGCATTAAATCTTTTTTGTCCAAAGCCGTGGAGTGTTTCACATGCAGCTTTCTGTGCCTGTTCTGGTGCTTTACAGCTGTGGTCTTCTCGCTCCGTCCTGCAATGGTCAGCTCTTGCACAAATTCTACTGGATTATGTGGTAGATATACTGACAGTGAGTAAGAGTTGACACAGCTGTCATATCACATGATGTACTGTCATTCAGCACCTCTCAGTCTGTGAATGTCACACAGGCATAGGTCAGGCATTTTAAAGGTGTCCATGACTGTCCCTGGTGTAGAGTTTAGACAACATTTGTATCATTGCTTGAAAGCTATGGCTGACATACCTAGCGACCCTATATAGCAGGAAGTCAGGTCATAGCCAGTATTACCGGGGGGACACAGGCCAAACCTCAGCAACAGAGTGTACATATTAGTCATACAAAGTAAGAGTATGAATAGAGTGACAGATATTAATGTAGCATAACTGTTTTCTGAGGGTTCTGGAGTGTGACTGACAGATTCACCATATTCCTGGAACAGCCATCAATTATTGGCCAACCATCTGCCAGACATCCACAGGTGTCTGCCAAAAGGACCACATACATCAGGTGCATGTACACATTTGGCAAACATCTGTGTACTGGAGAGGTATGACACCTATAGGGAGGGTAGACTACAGCAGGCTTTCATTGCTGTCTGTCACTGTGGCACAGTGATGTTGCTGGACTGTCCCCACATACATATAACAACACACACTTATGTGTCTGACAGTGGCCGTATGACATTGCAGTGGGACTTTGCCCACAGGGGACACTGCACAGTAGATGCAGTGATGGATGTGGAGGCATATAGCACACTCTGTCATGGCAAACAGTGACATAACCAGTATTTCTATTATGTTGATGATAGTGACATACATAGTGTGTTGATAGACTGGAGAGTATGGCATGGGAGGCAGCTGTGGATGGTGCAGGGCACTTTGGATGTGTAGAGTCTGTACATAGTGGATATCAATGTATTTGGTCCTGTGATGTGTTCCTCCTCTTGGTGTCTTTCAGAAAAGATGTATAGAAGGAGGCAACCTCCATTTTTAGAGGCTGAAAATAATGTCATCCCGGATGGCCTCAGACTGCATCACATCATTCTGCTGTCCAGGACCTACCACAATCATGACCAACATGCACTGTGGGCTGACCTCATTACAGCAGTCAACAATGTAGGGCTACAGGACAGAACCTATAAGTAGGTCTGACACCGGGCCACAGATATGGTCAACACTGCACAGCAAAGGGCTACCACTGTGGCCAGGGACCATGCTGCCACCAGTGCAGGGCCTGCAGTAGAACAATCACTCTCAGCCACAGAAGAATTCCTGGAAAACCGAATAACCACCAGCTCCCAAGCATCCATCACCCCATACATCATGAAGGAGGGTGCCACATCATCCACAGCAGAGGAGTGTCCAGGTAAGCTTCCTGTGTTCATCAGTGTAATACTATATCATCCATTGTTGCAGCCTCTACATATCAGTACATGGGTGTCAAGTGTATTGGCATTGGGGGAGTGGTTTGGTTTTAATGCACAGCTGTGCATACATACTCAAAACGTCAGCTATTTAGGCAGTATCATATTAGCTACTGTACATGTTGATACATGCACATATTACCTGCAAAACCATACATTTGATATTGCTGGTAATATGTCTTCCTCACATTTCCATAGGTATGTCAGCTGTGGCTGCAGTCCAAGGTTCTGCACCTAGTAAGTGTTTTACATTTTACATTTGTTGTATGAATCATATATACACTACACTTCATAAGTTCCTCATTACTACTTATCCTGTGTACCATCACTTCATGCTCACCTAACCCCCCTCCTTGGCGAACCTCAGCAGTAACCCTCCCACATAATAAGGTTCATTACTCCATAACTCCCACCATTTTCAACATTACCCTCATAGACTATCATGCTAACAAATATCATGCCTCAAACACCACCTCCCTAACTTATCTAAAGAAAGAAAGACTAGATAAAAAAGTTGCCAAACTTATCTTACACTTACTTAGAATACTAAATCACTCAGGTGACATACTTATCCAACTCCCCCAATCAACCATGATCCAGTAAGACTAAAACAAAATAACCCCTCCTCCCTACTTCCCCTGAATTTAAATGTAAGGAGTATTCTAAATAAAGTCCATGACCTGCACGCACTACTATCCTACTATTCCCCTGATATCATCACTCTAACAGAAACATGGTTAAAACTAGAGAACAGCCATAATGAAATAGCAGCCCCAGGGTGTAATATTCTTCATAAAGACAGGACCTCCAAAATAGGTGGCTGCGTAGCAATCTTATATAAAGATCACTTCAAACTTACATAACTAGATATAACAAGGCCTATCTCTGTAAATTCTGAGCTCATCTTTTCCAAAGTAGAGATAAACTCTAACAAACATATTATCAGTGGCGGCTATATACCACCTGGAAATAATATCCATACTCTGGAATACATGCTCCACTGGGTCTCCAAAGCCATCCCTCATGAAATCATCATGATGGAAGACTTCAACATAGACTGGCTAACTTAATCCATTATCCCACATAAACCTCCATGGATTTGCCCAGCTTATCTCATCCCCTACTAGAACTGACAAATACTCCAAGAAACAATCTACCCTTGACCAGATTCTGGTAAACAACCCCACCCTATCATAATTAGCAGGCTGCCTCCCTGATACCCTGAGTGACCATCTGCCAACCTTCGTACTACGAACTCACCTGCAACAAATCAGCCAACCCACCTTCTAGTTAATATGGAATAAAAAAAATTTCAACCCAGCTACATTTATTCAGGCATTAAAAAGTTGTAACCTGGAACCTCTTAGAATACTTCCACTAAATGAGGCTGTCAACTTCTTCAACTCTTCCTTCCTAGATATACTAAATATCCATGCTCCCCCTAGAAATAATAGGTGAAAACTATCTACGCACCCTGGCTAAGTAAAGAATGCAGATCCCTACTCAGTACTAGAAACAAAGCCTGGGCTCACTTTGAAAAGATCAAATCGCAACCGGCAAAATGAGCCAAAACACTCTTCAAACTAGACAAAATCAACTACTATCACAACATCCAAAGTAAACATTACAACCACCCTCAAAAGTTCTGGCCTGCAATTAATAATACACTACAACCAAGTAAGGTAGGCACCCGAACCCCAACACCAACCTCCAGCTCCGACAGCATAGCAACTCAATTCAACAAATACTTTACAGAAACTATCCAGGCTCTTTCTGCCTCAAAAAACACCTCCAGCAGTCCTAATAACCCTACCCATCTCCTGCCACATCACAGCTCCAGCCACAAGAAAGATCCCATTCACTCTTCACTGCATCGTTTCCATCAGTACTATAAAAAGATCACTAAAGAAACTTAAACCTACAACACTTGCCGCAGACAACCGCCCAGAAGAGTATTTGAACATTGCTGCAGACACTGTAGCGTACCCATTAACAGTACTCATAAATAGATCAGTATCTGAAAACACAGTCCCCTCCATCTGGAAAATCTTCCACATCATTCCAATTCACAAAGGTGGAACTTCAACCGAATTCAACAACTCTCGCCCCATAGCTATTTTGTCTCCCCTATCCAAAATATTAGAGAGATATGTACATTCCAATTCATGGACTTCCTTCACACCCACAAGCTCTTATCTAACACTCAACAATGATTTCGACCCCGTCACAGCACTACAACAGCTCTCATGGTCTTTACTAATATGGTTAGTAGTCATAGAAACAGAGGGCAATATGTATCTACCTTATTTTTAGACCTAGCCAAAGCCTTCAATATGGTGGATCACAATAAACTCATTGAAGTCCTCACCAAATTTAACTTCAGCAACTCATCTCTGTCCTGGTTCCACAGTTACCTCTCAGGGCGTAACAAGCCATCTTGTGGTAACAACTTTCATCATTCCTCCCAGTCTCTATAGGGGTGCCCCAAGGCTCCATCCTTGGCCCCCTGCTATTCATTCTCTTCACCAATCAGCTCCACTCCAATACACTTCACACAACAGTAATACAATATGCAGATGACTCCACCCTGACATGTTCAGCATCCTCCTTACAAGACCTACATACCATAACTCAAGATTCCTTTCTGTCTGTGGAAAATTGGCTCACAGATTCCCTACTCATATTGAACCCCAACAAAACTAAACTACTTCTATTCTCCTCAACCAGAACGCCCTCTCTCTCCCTAACCTTCACAATCCATTCCAAAAACAAAACTGCCATCCTCGCAACCACTCATACCAAACTGTTGGGAGTCAAAAATGCCAATAACTTCAAATATGATATCCACATCATTCAAGTCATAAAAAGATCCACAAAAAACTAGGTTTATTATACAGGAATAAGTCATTTTTAACTGCCAGTACTAAAGCTACTATTGTCCCTACTTACCTCCTCTCAACCCTCCTATTTGCCTCCTCTATGCTAACCAACATCTGCAAAGCTGACCTATCCAAATTAAACTCATGTTACAATAAAATAGCCAAATTTGCAACTGAAGCCCCTTACAAAACTCACCACTATATATCACGTAAACAACTAAATTGTCTAGAACTTCCTCATCTACTCCACTTCAACCAACTGACATTTGCCTCTAAGCTCCTACACAAACCAGATAACACCCCAGCTCTCCAAAATCTTATTAGACAAAATACCTCTACTAGATCCTTCAACTCAAACAGCAAACTCCTCCTAGATGTTAGAAAAGCCAACAGCTCAGCAGGTGACTCTCTTTTCTCCTATTATACTTCTAAAACATGGAACAACCTTCCATCTACTATAACCAATAGTAACTCTCTGACACAGTTTAAAACCCTACTAAAACAATAATTATATGACTAATGGCTTTGCCTTTGTAACCAACCTGGCCAACCCTACTGTTAGAATTACTAAACCTTGACTACCTTTCAGCTTATCTACCCAAACTCTACTAACTTAGTGCCATCTATGCACAATTCATCTCTCTGAACCATACAGAATCATGCTTGAGTCAATATTTCTCATTCTCTAGATAGCAGTATGTTTCCAACATTTAACCCTCTACATATGTATTGTGACTGTCTCAAAACTTATTTACTTGTTCTAACCACAACATTATTTTACTACGTATCTCATCATGTATATATTACCTACATATCTTGACTATCTATTTGCTCTAGTACAATTGACAACTATGTATGAGATGTGCTTTTATTTTTATATTTTTACTCTAATTGTATAAACAAATATGTTTTTCTTTATTATGTAATTCTTACTACCTACAAGTGGAGCTTTTCTCCCTGGGCCACCGCTGAAAAATGTCCTATGTCCAGTTGGACTTTCCCAGTAAACAAATGTTAAATAAATAAAAAATAAAATAAATATACCCTACAAATGTTAACGGCTGACATTTTGGCCTAGGCACAACTGTTATGCTTAGCCAGAGTACAATAATTGTATATTAAATTTCAGAGGGCTTAAATGACATGCTTTGAATGGGTAATCACAGTTGTGTATTTGCAGGAGCAGTACACATATGCACTTATTTTTGAGAAGGTCTATGCAGTCTGCTACAGAGGAGGCAATCACTCACAGATGCCTGGTCACATGCATTATAGCGATGGTACATACCTGAGGCAGTGACATTAGGACTGGTATAGTATGCCCAAGATGGGTGCACTCTTTTTTAGCTGTAGGTCTATCACATTCACTGATATATTGCTTATCCCACAGGTGTATACTACAATCAACATTATCCAGATGTTGCTGCAGTACATGTTGTAAAGGGCCTGTCTTGTCTGTATATGTTGTAGTATGTGTGTGTTGTGTATGGGATTGGAAATAACACTGGTATGTGTAACACAGTTCTAAATCCTCACCTGCATGTGTGTGTGTGTGTGTGTGTGTGTGTGTGTGTGTGTGTGTGTGTGTGTGTGTGTGTGTGTGTGTGTGGATTACCATACATAATAGTGTAGGTAGTAATGTACTTATTTTGCCTTCCTCCTCACAGATGACCCTGGGGTTTGGAGTGTGTCCCCCTCACAACCTGATGTCATTGTCTCATTGAACTCTGATGATGATGGTGGCCATAGTGAGGCACAGGTGGGGTTATTGGGGGCTGAATTTGTCCCATGGGTTGACATCCCACTTCCTCCCCCATTGTCCCTGCACACAGTCAGTATGCCCACACATGCCCAGCCCTCTGCGGTCACAGATATTGGACAGTCAGAGTGTGGTGGCATTGAACAGGAGATTGTGGTGACTATGGCATCAGTGAGTGTGGACACTAGCCATAGGTAGATGGCTGGTGTGGTCCCACACAGATAGATTGACAGGGGTGCTCGAAGGAGGACTGATCTTCATCCACCACCTGTCACAGGTGTCACATCATGAGTCACTCCACACATGTTTCGGTCTATCATGGAGGCACAGGGACATTCCAAACACATCAGGTGGATGCTCAAGATCATGGATGCATTATTGTCTGATATCCTTGACTCCCTCCACCACATTGAAGACACCATGCATAGTTTCAATGATGTAGTGGACAGACGGTGGGGTGAGACATTGTTATTCCTTGACTGCACATTGTCTGTGCTAGAACATGTGGAGGGATGGTAGGGTGAGACATTGTCATTCCTTGACTGCGCATTGTCTGTGCTAGAACATGTGGAGGGAGTAGAGAGTCAGACACATGGCCATAGGTCATCAGCAACATCCACTGAGAGTCCACATGGCCATGCACACTCACGCTTCCATAGCAGTACCTCCCGTACTACAGAAGGAAGGGGGTTGTCCATACCACAATATGGCAGCCATGGGCATGTGGCTCTGGGAGGTCCCATGAGGAACACAGGCCCAGCAGACACCAGTCACCATCAGAGACTAGCACCACATCTGATCTTGGGCATGGTGGTGCCAGTGCCACTCCTGGCAGAGCCAGTTCCCGTGTTCATAGCCAGAGACTGTGAACTGTCCAGTCTGCCATGTATGGTCCACAGCTGTTCCACATACCTAAATGTAGGGCTAACACGTGGCTTGATTGTGTACAAGCACACACTCATACATCCATGTCACATGCAGGTCACCAACAGACACACACAACACCTCTCCATGGCCCAGCTGACCAGCACCCATTCCTGACTCCCACACATGATGTCAACTTGTTGGCACAGTCTAGGCCTCTGTCAACAGCACACTGTACATGTGATGATACCAGTGCCACATCTGTGCCATCCATACCATCACTGCAGGAACATGCAAATATGTGTCTGATGCACAGGGTGACTATAGTACATTACATGACATGTTGTAGTGCAATAGTGTTATGCCATGACAGGTGCTGTATGCTGGCATGTGTCAATGAGTACACATCAAAGTGTTTGTACCTTTGTTGCATGATGCTACTTTGGTGGTAGTGTTGCAGACTGACAAGTGTCTCTCAAAACGTTGCAAGTTTCTGTTGCAGGGGTCTGAGTCACTACACTGTGGAGACTTGGCAATACAGTGGCTCAGGGTGACATGGTAGCAAAGCAGAAATATGACATCAGCAAGGTATGGCTGTATATGTGTGTGGTTACCTAGGTGTGTATGTGTAGAACAGTGTATCAGGGGCAATGGGGGAAAACAACATAATCCTGCATGCATACCTCATGACAAGGCATGCTACCCTTGATACATGTCACCTGGGTGTTCTGTACCTACAAATGTAGGTGGTGGAAGATAGGATTTATTCCTAGGTAGATGCAGGCTATGTAGGGCCTGCAGCTACTCACAGGGCCTTAAAATGTATAACCATTGTATACACATAGGCAAGACAGACACCCTACTGCAAGGGGATATATTTACACAAACACACACACGCACTCACAGAGTTGCCCTTTTTGAGATTGGAACCCCTACCTATCTAACAGCATATACTATAGTGGTACATACTTATTGCATGTACCACAGAGCTTATGTGTTCTGAAAGTGTATGCCAGTGCTGTTAAGGTGGTTGGCATCAGCAGGTCCTGTAAAGGAGGTCAATGGGGGTGGTTCACGGGGCCTGAAAATATATAACCATTATACACAGATAGGCAAGACAGATACACTGCTGCAAGGGGGGTATATTTACACACACACACACACACACACACACACACACACACACACACACACACACACACACACACACACACATACTCACTCACCCACCCACTCACTCACTCACTCACTCACTCACTCACTCACTCACTCACTCACTCACTCACAGATTTGCCCTTTTCGAGATTAGGGCCCCTATCTATCTAGTAGTATATATTATACTATTATGTACTTATCACATGTGCCACAGAAGTTATCTGTTCTCAGAGTGTCTGCCAGTGTTGTTAAGGTGGATGACATCAACAGCTGTTGACAGGAAAAACACTGTTCTGTAGGATACTAGTTACTGGGCCACAACATGATTGACCATTGCACAGACATAGATCTGATAGGCATGTCTGTACTGCTGTATGAGAAATGTGTGTGTATATATATATATATATATATATATATATATATACATACACAAACACAAGTGGCAGGGGGATTAGAACACCTACCTATCTACTATTAGACACTACAGCTTATAGTACTAGTTGTACATGCCATCATTTACATTACCTATATGCATGCACAGAGATATATTCACATATCAGTTCTTTATTCAGATGAGGCATCAGATATGAGCTGAAATTAGCTAAGTGTAGGAGCATGCCCAGTGTGACTGTTAGTACCTACAAGGTGACTCCAGGCCAGACCTACATGTACTCCAGTCTGGGATTTTGTGTGCTACAGCCAATTGGCTGCTGCACCTGATTCAACAGTCCAGCACCTCTCTGATATTATGTCCAAGGGATTCCCTGGCGGTATGCTGCGCATAATATATGAGTCATATCTATGTTGTGTACAGATTGTAATAGACTGTACAGGGTTTTACATCATATGACTGTTATGTTTTATATAGCATTGTGATTTTTCTGGTACATCAGTAGCAAATCATTATAGATTGACATTAGGAACTGATGATAGACAGTTGCTTTACTGACTCCATACACAGCAGGGAACCCATGCTACTGGATGACCTGTTATTCTGTGCACTGTCTACATTTGTGTGGCCACTAGTTAGTCCTTCTCCTTATATGTGGGCCTTTGTCCCACTCCTGTTCATGGATTTGTCCTTCTTTCTTGCTGTAAGTAGTTGTAGGTATGCTGTGACTGGGGTACATGATGTAACATCACATACAGGGTTACAGACTTCATACTTCTGACTGTACATGTGTTACAGGATGTCGAGAATTCTGCCTCATGTGTCTGCTTTGCTCTTTAGACAGTTGTTTTATTTCTGTAATATACTGCTACATAGTGCCCACTAACTTGTTGTAGGTACCGACACAGTTACATGCTGGCCTTTACATCCTGTTACTACTCTGACTAGTTACAACCTGCTATTATGCTAGCCACCTACTAGGTTACTCAGAGTATGTGTAATGTCCATAGCTGTGGCCCCCTGTCCCTCCATTGTCTCTGGCATTGTCCAGCTTTCTTACAGTAACAAATAGTGACATATTGACCGTCTGTGAGACTCCTACCATAGGAGTATCTCACATACAAATTGTAGATGCAGCCAACTTCAAACCATGAATACCATCAACCATGCTAATACACCTAGCCCACTAAGCCACACCAGCCACCAGAAAGTGAAGTTTAATTCCTGACACTATCAACAGCAGACAGACATGCACTTTGAACCCTACATATTGAGGAAACACAAGATGTCACCAAGCTGTTTGGGACAGACCTGGGATTGTGTGGTCTGCTGCTATAACTTTGCAAACATAATGTTACTGTAGCTGTATGGGAACATGGCTGTGTTGGGGGTAGGGAACTCTAGCATTGACAGTCATACATCTGTCCTATGACCCCACAGTTTGGCATTTCCCTCATGTCTTGCAGTGGGTTTTGCTGCCTTGTGGCCTACTGCATATTATGGGGCAGCCAGTATTGGACAGAGAGTTTCTGCTGTCCCACATAGCTGTCTGTTCTCTGCAGGTAACCCAGTAGTGGACTATATTCCCTTGCATACATGCAGTAGGTCCATACATATGCTACCATAGTCTAGTACCCCATAAATTCATTGTACAGAATAGTAACTTACCTTGTGAATGCAGCAGTTGAGATAACAGTGCTTCAGGGCTGAGTCTGTCTGAAGCACGCAGTACACAGCCAATACATGGTAAGATACTGGTTGTGTGGTCTGCCTGGCATCCTTTTTACTATATATGCAAGTTAGAGTGATGTAACAGTCCCTAGGACCCCAAGTTGTCAGTGCATGTGCTATGTGTTGCCTCTTTGCCAAGGCCAGGGCATACTGGACATGCCTATGTCTGCCTGCAGGAAAAGGCTCAGGGGATTCCTCCTCTGAGTCCCCCTGTGGGTGTGGCTGTGGGGGCCTTGGCACTGGTGGGGGGATGGGTGTCCCTTCCCTGTAATATTTCTGCTGCAGCTGTTACCACAGGATCATATTGTGTAGCATGGCACATAATGTGAACATCTGAACACATGTGGCTGCAGAGTACTGCAGGGCTCCAGCAGGTATGTCAAAGCAGTGGAAACATGACTTGAACAGCCCAAGCACACACTCTATTATGTTCTTATTTTGTGCATGTGCCTCAATATGGTGTTCTTTGGTAGGTATGTGTGCATTTCTGATGGGTGCCATCAAACATGGTTCCAGTGCATAGCCAGCATCCCCCAGTAGATGGCCATATGGGATGCCCCCCAGCAAACATCAGGGTACAGCTGTGATGCATGCCAGATATGGGAGTAGTGATAACTGCCAGGGATGCTGGCAAACACACTCATGATAATACCCTGGGCATTGCACACAACCTGGCAGTTGATGGAGTGATACCCCTTGTGGTTGACATAGCTGGGCGGTGCTTTGATGAGAACATGAGTGCAGTCTATGGCACCCAGTACCTCAGAGTAGTGTGTTATATGGTGGAAGAGATGCATATTGCTGGCCCTCTCCTCAGGGGTGTGTGGTAAATAAATGTGCACACTGGAATGTGGTTGCATGGCAGCCAGGAACTGGTGGAGTAGCCTGGACGCAGATGCCTGTGAGACCCCCATCATGTCCCCAGTTGGTCTTTGAAAAGTACCTGTCACTAGTATTCTAACGGCTACACATACCTTTGTTTCCACTGGGATGGGTTCCCCTCTGTTGGCTCTGGGTCTGAGATGAAGGTGGCAAAGCCCAATTAGTTCTTGTAGTATGTCCCTGTCTACCCTGTTGTGCTCTACAATCTCCAGTTTATGTAGCTCCTGAAAGGTTACCCTGGGCCTACACACTCTTCTCCTTCTCAGTCTAGGCTTATTATTAGCAGCAGCATCAGCACTGCCCTCAGCCTCTAGCACAGACAGATGTAGCAGAGCAACAGCATTCTGTCAGTTAAAACTCCCAATTCATACTCCAATGGTGCAGAGTATGGGTGAAAAATCAGATTGTAGAATGTATGCATACCTTACAATGGTGTGCTGCAGATGCTGCCTGTGTGATTGGATAATTATGATGCATTCCACCTGCCAGGTATATCAGTGAAGGGTTTGAATGGACCAGTGTAAGTGGAACAGGCTTTATTAGTAATTTAGACATGATTGGCTTTTCCAGGGTACTTTCTTTTTTTTAATGCCTTCCCTGCTAAGCAGTGCAGTGCAGCACACAAATCTGTGGTGCTGGTATAAATACTGCTCAGCAGCCTGGACACACCCCCATGCATGGGCATGCTCAGCATAGCTTAAACCAGCTAAAACATGTGCCCCATAGCTAAATGCTTAGCAACAGTGGGCATACTCCCTTGCTTAGCTGCATGGCACACCATGCAAACTGGTGCTACTGAGCTCAAATCCACTTAAACATATTGTGACACACCCCCTTTTGATGTCACCCAGCTGTTCTGCAGACACCAACATAGTTCTGGAGCTGCACAGGTTTTATCTGTGGACACAGTGGCCCATTTGTGCTATTCAGTAACCCCAGCTCATTTGTATACAGTTCCTTGCACATGACCTGGATTCTTCACACTTTCCATGACCTGCCTCCTTAGCAACCACTGATATCTACCATTGTACAGACTGCATGCATGGCCCTATAATGCAGTATTCTCACTTATGTCATCTTTTTATTTTTTAACATTTCTAATATTTTTTTTTGTTTTTGTTTTTGCATAATGGCATGTTTGTACACTGTTGCGCACGGAGCAAACATAATATGGGTATTAAAAAAGTGTTTATTTTGTATTATTTTGCATTACTTTTTTGACTCACAGGGCATAGTTTTGCACATATCTGTGCCTACTATGACATTTCTCACCGTCTAATTGGGCTGTTACAACTCCTCTTCAATTTTTACATTTCTGTACGTGAAAATTTTCCGTGTATACTTCTAACACCAACATGGGTCCTGCACAGATACCTGTCTGCTTGCTGGATCACAAAACAACCTTATTTGCATGTAACTTATGCTTATGATGCAATTTGCATGCCATGGACACTTCTGTGTCCGCAAGCTCATGCACACCCCTCTGCTCTGTTTACTGGATCGCATGGAGCCTTACTTCTGTGTTAGCTCCGTGCCACTATGCCTACACAGAAAATCTATCTGTGTAGGCTTTATTGAATTCCCATCTATATTTGATGCATTTAATTTGATTAGTTTTATTAATTAATATTATTCCTGCAGCCAATCTATGTAATCGCTTTAGTGCTTTGGCATTGGAATGTAATTTAATATTTTGTAAGGATAATTCCATTTTTATTTGTTATTCTTTTTGTATCAGTTTTATACTATTTTTATTTCCTTTTTGAACATCAATTTTTACTGAATTTATATTTTTGTAGACTTTGTCACATTTTGTTATTTCTCTGTATTTTCCATGGCTCTTACCTGTTTTTTTTTTTTTTTTTTGCACTCAGTGAATGAAGCTTCTTACTTTAAAGATTATAAGATTACACAATGGACACAGCTTGAAAAAACTGCCATGCAACTTTATATCCATTTTTTGTGGAATGGAATAACTGCAATTATTTATATGTGTTCCAAAGTGACATTCATAGTGCGAAAATGGATGCATCAATAAAGTACCAACCTGAAGAAGAATTAAACAATTGCATATATTTATGCTGAATTTCATTCATAACATGTGCAGTGAAGAACAATCTCCCTGAAATGAGTTTCCTCACTTAGACATTCCTGGTTAATAAACATAAACAAACAAAGAAACAATAAAGACTTATACAATAAATTGGAAGGAGGAATTGCAATACAGTTTGAATAAATAAGAACAAATTTCAGTCAAGACTATATTCAGAGGAACTATGCTAAAACTGAAAACTGCTTCATAACTCACAAATATTTCAGTTATGAACCAGCACCCATTTAATGCTTTATCATACAGAATAATTGTTGCTTGCTTATTTAAAAACTGATAAAGTAGACAGAAAAGCAAACAAAAATATTTTCCATGTATCAGATGATGCATACAAATCATTGCATGGAAAGATTACACAGTCTCAGCTCTGCTGGAGGTATATAAATAATCACAAGCAATTGTGTCTATTAATATACAGTTGTGGACCTGCCTACACTTCTGATATGATTAACAATGGGAACACAGTAGAAAACACATTATCATTTAAGTTAAAAAGACTAATATCAGATTTAAAAATCCAAATTAATAAGTATTGGAATTATATTTCTCAGTATAATGTTAATGATACTGATAATATTAATTGTAAAGATTTAATTTTGAATTCTATAAGATAGATCTTCTGTTTTTTGAGAGTTTTTACCCCAAAATAATTGCATAGATTTTTATTACCCCAAATATCATATCTAAAATATGCAAAACAAATGAAGCTGTATGCTGGAGATAGCAAACTGGTGTCATATATCCCTTAGTTGTGAAACAAATAATAAATAGTGGGAGGATTTAAAAAAAAAAATATTTCACAGCCCTGTAGTATAACAGACATGAAATTTCTGGAACTCTTTTACTGAATAATGCTCCAATTCCTCCATGTATTCTTCTATGGACCATACTTGCAAATGCGAGAAAGACAATTACTATGAACTGAAAAAGTGAAGTTGATCCTTATTTTAGATAATTGATAAATTTAACTGCTGTGATATGCCAAAGAGACATTCTTATTATTTCAAAGGGAACAAATAAAAAACAAAATAAGATCTAAATAACGACAAAACATCTAATTGTTGTTAGAAAAATACAGTGCGTAGTCAACTATGTCATTACATAAAATACAAAGTACAAGTTAATGGGGGGAATTCAGTAAAGTTTACATGGAGCTAATCTCCATGTAAGCATAGTGCCATGGCTTGAACATGGAGTTTGGAGTCTGTGCGATCCAGTAAACAAGGCTGGGTGTGTGCATGAGCCTCCCAGCACTATTATGGCATAGACGTGATAGAATAATGCAAATCACTTCATTTGCTGGTGAAAAACATGCAAATTAGGTGAATTTGTGATCCAGGAAGCAGACAAGCATCCGTGTTGGAGGTGAGTCCACAGCAGAAATGTATAACGTTAGTAACCATGTACATTTCTGCAAAAATCAAAACAGGGGCATGACAGCTCAAAGTAAGGCATGTATTATGTTTATTAGGCATGCCAATGGCCAAAACTGTGGTCATTGGCATGCCAAAGTGCTGCAAAATTGCAAAAATCAATTTTTTTTTTTTGCTGATTTCATCCGTTTAAGCAGATTGCAGCCCCATGCAAACATGATCGTGCATAAAATAAAAAAAAATAGTAAAAAGGGAATTAAATGTGAAACAGTAATTTTGCCATTATGGTGGGCAGCATGCAGACTCATAACAATAACGGGTAACAGTGGTTGCTAAGGACGTAGGCTCCAGTGTAGTGATGTAACTCGGGTATAAGCCAGTAGAGGTATGTAAATGAGCTAAATTTATTGAATAGCAAAATTGGAGATTGTGTCCACAGATACCTGTGTAGGAGCTATAATGTGGTGGTGTAAGCAGAAGAAGCAGCTGACATCAAAATGGTGTGTGTCATGCTTGGTGTAAGCACATTGGAGCTCCACGGCTCCTATTTGCACTCAGCTAAACACAGCTAAGTAAAGAGGTGTGTGTGAGGCTGCTTAGCTGTGCTTAGCTGATTCAAGAAATGATGAGGGTGCTCATATCCAGGGGAGGGCCTTTTCTGCTCACCATTATCTACACTAGCTATACAGATTGTGTAATACACAGTAGGGCTTAAACACAGCGCAAATAGAGAAAGAAAAGGAAATAGCAGAATAAAGGAAATGAACTACAAATCACTAATACAGACTCTGCCACTCACGGTGGCTCATTCAAACCCCTCAATAATATAGCTGGCAGGTAGAATGTATCATAGTCAGCCAATTACACAGGCAGCATCTGCAGCACACCAGTATGAAGTATGCAAACACGTTTAATTCTGTTTTTCCCACAAACTCTGCAGCACCGGTGTACACACTTGAGAAATTTAACTACAAAATGATAGGGGCTGTTGCTTCTTTGCTACATCTGTATGTGCTACAGACTGAGGGCAGTGATGAGGATAATGTTGAAAACCAGCCCAGACTGAGGAGGAGAAAAGTGTTCAGACCCAGGGTAACCTTCCAGGGGTTACATGATCGGGAGATACTAGAGCACTACAGGGTGGACAGGGACATATTTCAGCTACTCACTGAGCTCTGGTGGCCTCACATCAGACCCAGAGCCAACAGAGGGGAACCCATAACAGTTGAAACCAAGGTATGTGCAGCCTTAAGAATACTAGCTACAGGTGCTTTCCAAAGACCTACGGGGGACATCATGGGGGTCTCACAGACATCTGCATCCATGGTACTCCACCAGTTCCTGGATGCCATGCCACCACATGCCGGTGAGCAAATTTATTTCCCCAGCACCCCTGAAGAGAGGGCCAGCAATATGCATCTCTTTCTCTATGCAGCAGACTACCCAGAGGTACTTGGTCCCATAAACTGCACTCACATCCACATAAAAGCACCATCCAGTGAAGATGGTAGAGTGTATGTCAACCATGAGGGCTATCACTCCATCAACCTCCAGGTCATGTGCAATGCCCAGGGCATTATCATGAATGTGTGTGCTGGCAGTGCTGGCAGCTATCATGACTCCCACATCTAGCATACCTCACAACTGTACCAGGCATTTGCCAGGGGGGGACATCCCATACAGCCATCTTGTGGGAAAGGCTGGCTATGCATTGGAACTGTGGATCATGGCACCCATCAGAAATGCACACACCCACTGAAGAATGCCATAATGAAGCACACACACAAACTAGGAACATTATAGAGCAAGTGTTTGGGATTCTCAAGTCACGGTTCCACTGCCTTGACATATCTGGTAGACCCTTGCAGTACTCTCTAGTCACATGTCCGCACGTGTTCATAGTATATGACATACAACACAATACGATCCTGCAGAAACAGCTGCAGCAGAAACATCACAGGGAAGAGGCACACAGCCCACCAACATTGCCAAAGTCTCCACAGGGCCCCTGTAGGCAGACATAGGCATGCCCAGTATGCTGTGGGCTTGGCAATGAGGCAACGCATAGCACAAACATTGACACCCTAGGTACCCAGGGACTGACACCTCTCCAGCTCACACACACTGTAAAATCGATGCCACACACATCACACTCCCTGTACCTTACCGTGTATAGGCTGTGTACTGCATGCATCTGACAGAGTCAGCCCACTAGCACCATCTTCACAACTGCTGCAGGCACAAAATAAGTCACTCTTCTTAACAATAGATGAATGGAGTAGTATGTTTTGGAAGCATATCTAAGGTATTGCTGCATGTATGCAATGGAATGGGGTGGCCTACTGGGATAGTAGCAGACAGCTGACAGCTATGAGGGACAACAGGCAATGTCTGCCCAGCACTGGCTTCCACAGAGTATGCAGTAGTCTCCAAGATGACAAAACTCACTCCAGTGTATGTGGCAGGCAAATACACTGAGGGGTCATAGGTCACATGCATGGATGTCAATGTTGGGGTCTGATACTTACCCCTCAGCCTCTCCCAGTAAGTCAACCGTAGAAAACCATAAAGAAATGTCTGGCAAAGACCCACAAAAATGGACAATGATGAAATAGTCCTCTTACAGACTTACACAGTGATATCACAGCAGGTCTTGCAGTTGCATGAAGTCTCTGTAGGGTAGGAAGTCTGAAACTCAAATGTCTGACATTGCATTCTAATCTTTGGTCTTTAGTGATATGCCAGTATTCTTCAAGACAGACACAATACTATGCTAAATGGAACCAAAAAGTAAAGCCAACATCTGCACAGTCTGTGCAAATGTGTACAGTTGACATGTATGCTCCCCATCACACCCGTGCTCCCATAGAAATGCAGTAACATGTATATTTGTAGGGTAATAGCAGCAGAGCACACATTCACAGGGTTATCCCAATCAACTTGATAACTTGTTTCATGTCCGCAATATGCAGCGGTCAATGAGCCAGGTATATGCATTGTTAATGCTGTCAGGAAGTGGGCAGCACTTACTCTTGGCGGTTGTGGTGTACTAGCTTAGGTACTGTACTGTGGTTGGCATGGTCCATGTTCCAAGACTTTCTTTGGCAACTATTTTGCATGCAGCTACACCTATTGTAGGAGTTGTACACACTGTCCAGAAGTCAATACATGTCACTGCAGGACAGCTGGACAAGTCAGGGACAGGAGGACACACATATGGACAGTACACAGCTCAGAGTAACTCACACAGTGCCTAGTAGGACAGCAGGTACCTGAAAGTTAGTGTACTGCCAGGTGTTAAATGGCTGCCACCTTACAGTGTCAGCACTGACAACAAGTCGCTGGCCACCATCCATACCCCTGCAATGACAGGCTGTTACAGAAGGATCACAAGTTAGCCTCGTATATCTCTTCTGCTTGTCTTAACATTGCATTTACCTGCCAAACTATGTGCCAAACAAAATAAGTTCATCTCAAAACATAAATGGCCGACAGTGGAGAAGCAGATGTCATACCCATAAGAAAAAGCAAGATTATACCAAACCGGTCTCCCATCTGTCTATGTTTGCAAGAGCATTGGTAATACCCTGTCTGTATGGGTGGACCTGTGTCTTATTGTCATATATGGGCCTGTACAGATGTCAGTCTGTAACGAGTTGACAGCTAGGGCCGCCTCATAATAAGGGTCTATATCATTTCATTGAAAACTCATTTCATTGAAGCTGAATTCATTGACACATATTCACTGAAAGCTCACTTCACTGAAAACCCAATTCACTGAAAGCTTACTTCACTGAAAACCCATTTCACTGAAACTCATTTTGTTGAAAAGTATATATGGCCTATTCCCCACTGTTGTGCGATCCTGGAGTTAGAATATAAAGTAAGGGGGGTGTGGGGGGGATTCACCCCCCACATAAATTGGTTATATGTTGTCTTCTGGAAGACTTTTTTCATTACACTTATAAGTATCCATCTATATGCTTTAAAATATTTACAATATGTGGGGGGCTACACCCCCACACCCCCCAATGTGGGGGACTGTGCCCCCCCACACTACCCCTTACTTTATATACTAACTCCAGGATTGCACAACAGTGGGGAAAAGGCCATATATACCTTTCAATGAAATGAGTTTCAGTGAAATGGGTTTTCAGTGAAGTGAGCTTTCAGTGAATATGTGTCAATGAATTAAGCTTCAATGAAATGAGTTTTCATTGAAATGATATAGACCCCATAATAACATAGGAACACAAACTGTCTGAGGTATTATCATTATGGATCATCATGGATTATCATGGACCTCATTAGTAGGGACATTGGCAAACTCCAAATACTTGACCCCACACAGTCTGCCTTTCTCAACAGGAGGTATGTCGGTGAACTATGGATGACTTCCCTGAGATAACCAGCAAAGGCATGGATGATGAAAAGATGGTGCACTCTGGCCAGCTTGACTCAGTTAAAGCCTTGCACACTATTCTCCACTTGTCCATAGTACGTGAACTTTGTCAACTAGGCAGCAACCCATATGTTAACAGATGGGTAGCAAACTGGTTCATTGATAAAACCCAAATAATCATAACAGGAGTAGCCAAGTCATGCAGTACACCCGTAATGAGTGGCATAATCTGGGGATCGGTCTGGGGGCCTCTGGTATATGTAATATACTTCCCTGAGGTGCAGGCCAAAAACACTGGCCTATGGCTAATCATGTTGGCAGATAACTTCAAGCTAGGAACAGTCATCAATACCCAAAGTTATGTGAATGTCCTACAACAGGGTCTCACCAAAACAAACAACTGTTGCCAGAAACATGGCCTCAAGCTGAATGACTGCAGATGCATCATCATCCCCTTTGGTGAGACTGATGTTCCCACATATTATTGAATTGACAACAATGTCCTACATACACAATCAGTAGTGAGGCATTTGGCCACCCACATTGATAGCAACCTAAAGTCTGAGCACCGTGTTGCTTCCATTTTACAAAAAGCTTCATAGATGGGCCAACACAAAAGTAAGGATATCTCATCCATGGACAAACAGGTCATATGATCCATATACTCTGACCTTATAAGGCGAATTATTTTGTACAATGCCCTCCTTTGGCATGTACCTTACAAAGCACATGCAGCAACTGGAGAGACCACAGAGGTTCCTCACTGGGAGAATCTAGGACCCCAAACACCTACCCTACACAGATAGGCTAATGTCACTGTTCCTCTACTCAATTCTATACAGACTCCTTAGAGGTCATCTCTGTCTGGCATACAAAGCAATCCAGACCCTGCCTTGATGGGACTGTTGCACACCTGGAAGTCAAGGCCCACTCAAACAACCTGTAGATGCAGCATCAACCTAGTCTGTGATATCAATAGGGCTTGTTGGTTCATAGGTTCATAGGTTCATAGGTAGGTGCTAGGTTATTGGCCCTAGGGCCTATACAAGCCTAGCCAAAAATGTACCCTGGCTTTCGCCACCCAAGAAAATTATTTTCCTGTGCCCCTGGTGTGACAGATACATGTCCCACAGACTCCCCATCTGTGGAATACACTCCCTGTCCACATCAATTAGAGTGTCTCAATACCCCTTATGATGTACTCCCTATTTAAGTGCATGGGAAACAGAAAATACAGTCCTGTGATTCCATCTGTGTCCTTGCTGTACAGGGGATTTGGTTGCTGACATGTCTTAACATGGGCTACACTCTCATCTGAGTGGGTTATAAGAGCTTCAGGTTCAATAGCCTAGTAACCCCATATCATCCTAGCAACCTATAAACAAATGTCTGTCACTGGTTCACCACATTACTCTATACTGCTCTGCCACTGACATACCTGGAGATCACAGAGCTATGTGGAATATACCACACATATAATGGACATCTCTGCTCAGTAGGATGCACTCTGTACCCACACCCATACTTCTCAACCTCTTAGAGCAAGAAATCTGGACAAGGTTATGAATAAAAGTGGGACAAAGGCCCAGTAATAGGGATGATATTTAAATATTGCTCTTACAAATTTAGAAAGTTGATGAAATAACAGGTTTTGCATTAGCAGGAATTTTCTGAAGGTTATGAAGCCTGAAACTGAAATGTTCTGTAATTATTTTCTAACTTTAATCTTTAATTATTTGCCACTAACTTGTCTGAAAACAACAATTTTATGAAAAACAAACCAAATTTATGAGACACACATCTGGACATTCTGCAAACAAATGTACAGTTGAGAGGTATGACCAGGTTATGACTTTGCAGTTAAGAAGGATAACATACAAGCAGGTGATCCAAAGCCAGTATATCACTGAGGTGCTGGATTTTTTACATGGCTTTATCAGCCAATCAGCTGTAACCACACCTCTCAACTGGCCGGATTGGGCAAGAATGTCTATAGTTTGGCTCATAATTTTGGTCTGTGCATCATACATCTCGTATTTCTTAGGTAAATCACTGTGATGATCTGAGGATGTTGGTTAGTATTTGATGGCACAATAAATTTCAGTGTCAGATGTCATATATGTCAGAAAATGTCTGCTAAAACAAATTCTGTTACACTAGCAACTTTCCACATTAATAAGAGCAATATTTACAGTATCTTCCTATGTTTGGGCTATTGCCCCCCCCCCCCCATTTTGGCAGGCTATTTCCAGATTCCTTGCACTAACAAGTTGAGAGGTAGGGCTGTAGTACAGAAAACCCCAGACCAGTGTACAACTATCTCTGGAATGGAGTCCCACTCTTAGTATAGAAGGTCATACTGGGCATGCTCCTACACTTAGAGAATTACAGCCCATGTCTAAACCCATATTGGACTTTATAACTGTATTGTGCATAGATGTTTTTACATACAGACAGATATGTACACCTTAACTGACTCTACCCACACCCATCAGACAGGATTATCCTCAGCAAGCTGTAGGTGACCCATATGTGATATATATGCATCTGTTGGATGTGATACACAGACATATATTTGGGCAACATATAATAATATGTCAAGCACACACACAAATAGACATGGAGAAGAGAGAGAAAGACAGTGATATATATATATATATATATATATATATATATATATATATAGAGAGAGAGAGAGAGAGAGGGGGAGACACACATAGAGAGTGAGTCATAGACAGGGATACCTGGAAAGGCATAGAGTGATGTCCTGTTGCAGACAGTTGCATTCCAGCTGTAAACAGTCACATGTGCCAGCATGAAGGTGAGCTCCATTGTGTAATAGAACTGAGGTAGGGTTTGCAATATCACATCACCTGCCTGTGTGTGTGTGTGTGTGTGTGTGTGTGTGTGTGTGTGTGTGTGTGTGTGTGTGTGTGTGTGTGTGTGTGTGTGCTTGTATGCTAAAGATTTTAGGCCATTCCCACCCATTACACTTCCCATTGGTTTACTTTAGCAGTCCTGCTGATGACAGTCACCTTAGAAGTACCTTTGGACAGCAATCAGTACTATAAGCTCCGTGGTGTGTGCAATAACTATGCAACAATATAGTACAAATAATTAGATATGCAGGAGTTCTAATCTCAGTTCTGACAAATATGTGTGTGTGTATAAGTGTTTGAAAGTGTGTATGTTTGTGGGTTAAAGTGTTTTGAAGCCTCTCCCACCCATTACACTTCACATTGCCATACTTTACAAGGGGTGCTGATGTTATTCACCCTAGAAGTACCTTTGGACAGCCCTCAGACCCTATAAGCTCTGCTGCATGTGCAATAAGACTAGATGGGCAGGGGTTCTAATCTCAGTTCTGGCAAATGTGCGTGTGTGTGTGTGTGTGTGTGTGTGTGTGTGTGTGTGTGTGTGTGTGTGTGTGTGTGTGTGTGTGTGTGTGTGCATGTGCATATGTGTGTGTGTGTGTGTGTGTGTGTGTGTGTGTGTGTGTGTGTGTGTGTGTGTGTGTGTGTGTGTGTGTGTGTGTGTGTGTGTAAGTGTTTGGAAGTATGTATGTCTGTTGCTTAAAGTATTATGAGGCCTTTTCCACCCAGTAAACTTCTCATTGCCATACTATACAAGTGCTGCTGATGTTATTCACCCTAGAAGTACCTTTGGATAGCCCTAAGCCCCTATAAACTCTGTGGTGCATGCAATAACTACATAACAGTATAGTACAAATAACTAGAGAGGCAGGGATTCTAATCTCAGTTCTGGCAAATGTGTGTGTGTGTATGTGTGTGTGTGTGTGTGTGTGTGTGTGTGTGTGTGTGTGTGTGTGTGTGTTTGTGTGTGTGTAAGCGTTTGTAGATTAAAGTATTTTGAGGTCTTTCCCACCCATTACACTTCACATTGCCTTACTTTACAAGGGCTGCTGATGTAATTCACCCTAGAAGTACCTTGGGATACTGTTCAACCCTAAATGTTCTGTGGTGTGTGTGATAACTGCATAACACTATAGTACAAATGACTAGATAAGTAAAGGTTCTACACCCAATACTGGCAGCTGTGATACTGTGTTTGGGTGAGAACTATATCCTCTGGTGGTGTGTATTATACCATTTTGAGGTGTGTTCCACTCAGTACACGTCACACTGCCCAACTTTACATGGCCCACTGATGCCATTCACCTTAGAAGTACCTATATATACTCTTCAGCCCTATAAGCTCTGTGGCACATGCAATGACTGTATAATACTATAGTACAAATAATTAGGTAGGAGCCCTAATTTCCATACTGATAACTATAGTACTTTGTGTTTAACACATATCCCCTGTGGCTTTTGTGTGTGTTTGTTATACCATTTAAGGCCTGTTGACTCCCTCTCCATGGCATTACTTTAAGAAGGCAGTTAATGTCATCTGCCTTACATGCACCATGTTAAACTATTCAGACTATACCAGTCATCTGTACAGATGTATATGGAATATCCAGATGTTTGCAACCTCTATGTGGTCTGTTTCCCCTAACAATGGGCATTTATGAGTAATCATTGCAAAATATGTCACAGTTACCATAGTGACAGACATGTCAGCATCAGATGTTGTACCTGTCTGAAACATCATACTGATGCAAATTATGTTACTTTATCACTTGTCCAGGTATGTAAAAGCAATATATGAGACCAGTGGCTATTTTAGGTGTTTTATCCTACCATCCATGAAGGTATTCCCAAGATTACTTGTTGTAAGAGGTAGTAAGTTATGTCCCCAGCATATAATCTCTGTGGTGCATATAACGTAGCACTATAGCACATATACGTGGATACGTAGGGTTAATAATCTATTGCATGTGTTTATGTGTTTCTGTATGCATATCCCCTGTGGCTGTCTTTACTGTATGTATGTGATGGTTATGCCATTTTGTGTGCCTCTTCCACCCTGTTAACTCCCCATTGCCAACCTAGTTGCAGCCCCTACAGATGCCATCCACCTTACAAGCACAGTTACACAGTTTCTCAACAAAAGCACTGTGGTCCATGCATTCATCATATCATTGTGTATTGTGCATAAGTAGATAGGCGGGTCATCTAATATGAGAAGTGTCAACTTTGTGTGCATGTATGTTTCAATGCATGTCCCCATGCAGCAGTGTGTGTGTGTTTCAGGTGGCTCTACCATGTTAAGGGCCTCTGAACCCACCATTGGCAATCGTAACATCCCCTGCAATTGTCACCCACTTGAATAGTAGTGGCAGACACTGCAACACTACATTACCTCTGTGGTGTTTCTGTTATGTGTCTAGCAGTATTGTTGGTAAAACTGGGCAGGTAGAGGTTCAGTTATCAGCAGGGGCAGGTCATTAATGTGTGTGTGTGTGTGTGTGTGTGTGTGTGTGTGTGTGTGTGTGTGTGTGTGTGTGTGTGTGTGTGTGTGTGTGTGTGTTTGTGTGCGTGTGTGCGCGTGTGTGTGTCTGTATGCATGAATGTATGTACCTGCATACCTCTCAACCACTCACAGAAAGATATCTGGTTAAAGCCATATGGGAACCTGGGGTAAACAGCAAACACTGAGCACACCCTTCACATATTGCTGTGACACAACTTGGGAAATAAATAGCAGAACAGGTCATGCATTTCAATGTGCTTTCCAAAGGGTATGTGTTGTTACATGACAATATCCGTCATTAATCTGCAATATCAGTCTGACATGATCTTCCAAAACATTGGCCAGCAAACCACATGTTTATGACAGATGGATAGAAATTATGTGCCAGACATCAGGACAATCTGCAGACATATGCAGAGGTCAGAGGTATGGCCACCATGTGCACCCATACTTCCCAATCTCTTAGAGCAAGAAATGTTTAGAAAGCCATAAATAATGGGGTGAAAAAGGCTACATAATAAGAACACTTTTCAAATATTGCTCTTACAAACCTATAACGGTGACACAATAACAGGTTCTGGATTAGCATAGATAGTCTGGAAGGTAAGAAGTCTGCAACTCATAATGTCTGCCATTATTTTTTTACATCAACCCACGATGATTTGGCAATGATTTGCCAGAAAAACACAGGTTTATGAGAAAATGGACCAAAAATATGAGGCAAGAATCTGGACATTCTGTGAAAATCTGTGCAGTTGAGAGGTATGTCTTTACCACCCTGCAGGTTGCAGTCCATGTTTGGCAATGTGTAACCTGTGACAACAAAAGAAACAGTGAAAAGAGGTTCCATTACTTTAGGACAAGAAACATGTCATACAGTTCTGTACAGATTGCATAGAGCAGTTATTGCACATCAGAACCACCTTAATGTTATGAGAAATACTGTAAGCTAAGGTAATGTCACACAAAGAAGGTGTCATAGTAGCAAACCAGAGGAAGTCTTGTGTGTTGCACTTGCCATGGGCATGTTATGTCCTGCCAACTGTCACAGTACAATAAGTTGTGTCCCACACTCCACATTTGATAATGTCACACACACACACACATTGTGTGTTGCCTATGTGTGTGCAATATGTAGATATGTGAAGGGCCTGTGACTACCTGATGCCCACAAGACAGGTGCATCTGTTGGGGTTAAAGTAATGGCTAGGCCTGTGAGGGACCTAGTGCCAGTACTCAAGTAACCTCCCCAGTATGTATGAGCCTGTGGTACTACAGAAAACCCAGATGACATGTATGAAGGCTAGCTGGCTGTGTCAAGGGGTATGTATGCAAGGTCACACTATCTGCCCATGGTGTCCCTCACAAACTGTTGCATGCATACACACCTAGTAAACATATACATATACAGCTGTACCTTGGCTATTAAAATGTCACTGTGTTTCCACTCCACCATACTCATCATTGGTAATGTTAGCAGGCCCACAGCCTGTAGACACAGACACCTGGAACACAAACAGAATAAAGTATGTGAGACTACAGTCAGTCAGTAGTACTAACAGCAATAATGCATTATGACTAAAAAGGTACATACACTTTGATGTGTACCCATAACAATTGCCAGCAGACAGCACCTTACACAGTATTACATTACTACACTGTACTATATTCACCCTGTGCATCAGACCCATATTAGCATGTCCCTGCATCAACAGGGATGTGGCACAGGTATCATCACATGCACAGGGCATGGTGTGGGGTTACCAGAGGCCTAGGCTGGCCATATGGTTAACATCATGTGTGTGTGTGTGTGTGTGTGTGTGTGTGTGTGTGTGTGTGTGTGTGTGTGTGTGTGTGTGTGTGTGTGTGTGTGTGAGTGTGTGTGTCTGGATAGGTGTTGTTCAACTGGGCCATACAAAGGAGCCGTATGTGTCTGGTGGTGACCTCCCTGTGAGTGGGATGGTGTGTGTTTCTATGCACACAGTCAAGCTACGTGGTTGCGCTACACAGGGATATGTTGGATAGCCATGGACCATACATGGCAGGATGTACAATTTACTGTCACCAGCCACAGACACGGGAACTGGTTCTGCCAAGAGTCTTATTGGCACCACAAGGCCCAAGGCCTTTTGCAGTACTACTCCCCGATAATGACTGCTGTCTGCTGGATCCGTGTCCATGATGGGACTGGCCAGGACCACATGCCCATGGCCTGCTCCACTGTGGTGTGGACAGCACCCTCCCTTTAGTAATGCTGGTGGTACTGACACTACGAGAGTATGAATGTGCATGGCCACGTGGACTCTCAGCTGATCTTATTGCTCACCTATGTTCATATGGCGATGCCATACTCCCACTACGTGCTCAAGCATGGACATTGCATGGTAGAGCAATGACAATGTCTCATCCCACTGTCTATCCAAAACATCAGCATAATAATGTATAGCATCACCAAGGCCGTGAAGGTCACCATGCATGGTAGGAAGTATTGCATTCTTGACCATGAGCATCTGTCTGGTGTTGCATTCAGAATGTGCCTATGTCTCCATGATGGACCAAAATATGCTTCTGGTGACATCTGCTGTGACACTTGCGAGAGGGACTTAATGAGCAGTAGTCCTTCTTCAAGCACCCCCCTTTCCATCTGCCTGTGTGGGACCTTGCCTGCTCTCTGGCTATGGCTAGTGTCTACACTCACACTTACCATAAGTCACCACACTAGGTTGTTCCATACCACTACCCACCAACTGTCCATTATCTGTGGCTGCTGGGGATTGGGTATGTGTGGGCATACTGACTGTGTACGGGGACATTGTGGGTGAAAGTGTGATACCAACCAATGGCACAGATTCAGCCCCCAACAACCCCACCTGTGCCTCACTATAACCACCATTATCATCAGAGTCTGCAAAGACACTGACATCAGGGTTGTGAGGGGGAGAGACATCGACTCCCATGTTCACCTGTGAGGGGAAGACAACATATGTAAATTAATACCTGCACTATAATGTTTGCTGATAAACACACACACACACACACACACACACACACACACACACACACACACACACACACACACACACACACACACACACACACACACACACACGCACACACGCACACACGCACACACACACACACACACACACACACACACACACACACACACACTTACACGCATGCACACAGACGCATACAAGTGAGGTGGCACAAAGTCATTATACAGACCACACAATTTTTGAATGATGACATGCACGACACACATTCAGACCACAATAGATACACTCTGGACAGGCCCTCGATAACATGCAGTGCAGCTATGTCCACTTAATGTTGCTACTAATATACACCTCTGAGATACATGAGGAGTGGTAGTAGGTGATGGACCTTCACCTAACACACACTGCACCCACATACACAATATTGATGTACCACTGTATAGCACAGTGGCAATACCTACAGAAATGTTACAGCTCTTGCACTTAACCCCACCACAAATGAATGTGCACATATTGCAATATTGCAAAGATAACAGTTGTGTGCATGGTAAAATACATGCCCTTAACATGCCTAGGGTATTGGTGAGCACAACAAGACATTTCCATACTCTCCGGCTTCAAGCTGCTGTTCCCCAGCCAGACCAGAGGGACCTATATAGTTGTGGAGGAGAGGTATTGTCAGCACACTCACAAGTGGCATTGGTACAGGATAAATGATCCATTTCTGAACATGTACAGTACAAGCTCTGATACTATGCAATTTGCTGTCATTCACTATAAATGTGCACTTGTGTGCATTACAAAACTCCACCCACAAATGCAGTTTGACCTGACATATGCATCTAGATACTCCAAGGATGCCAGTATGAATGATACAGTATTGAAGTGATGTCCACTGAGGCCTTACCTGGATGCTTCTCACCTGTTGTCTGCGTGCCACCCACCAGCATGACATAAGTGTGTAGGGTTTCCTGGGGTGCGGTGGCTGACCCAAAGCTGGTGAGGAACTCCTTTGTTGATGTTAGTGGGGCCTATGAAGGAGGACCCCCACCTGTGGCTATACAGTCCCTGGCCACGGCTGCAGCCCTTTGCTGGAGATGATGGATAAAGTCAGTGGCCTGTGCCTGACCTGTTCATAGGTTCACCCATGCTGACCCAGGGTTTTAACATTTGCCACTAGTTTGGTTCACAGGGTGGTCCGTTCTTGCAGCTGCTGTCTGCTCCTCCCAAACATTACTGAGTGATGCTGTCTTATGTCATTGAGTATTGCTGCAATCTCAGTGTCAGAAAAGTCTGGTTGCACTTCGATATAGAGAAAGCCTTTGGTTCTCTAAACTGGGACTATTTATTCAAAATCCTAATGCTGTTTGAGTTTTCTGCATCCTTTGTTCATCTCCTAAAGAATATATACACAAATAATTTAGCATAAGTCAAGTAAGGTCCTTTTATCTCTGAATGTATACATATAACAAAAGACACTAAACATGGATGTCCCATGTCACCGATTCTATTTGCTCTGGCTATTGAAATACTGGCAGATTAAATTCGTAATAATATAAAATTCGAAGGAATAGATGTTTCTGAACAATACAATTCTAAAGTAATGCTATTTGCTGATGACATATTACTAACATTATCTAATACAAAAGAGACATTAGAAGAATTAAATATATTAATTGACAAATTTCACATGACTTCAGGACTCCATTTCAATAAATCAAAATCAAAATTTTTATTTTTAAATAAAAAAAAGAACTGCAGACTAAAATGGATCACATAATAGGGAAACAAGAATCTACCTTAAAATATCTAGGAATTGAGTTATGTAAGAATAATAATGGATTAGTTTCTAAAAACTACAATAATATCATCAATACAATTAAAATATCTGTGGAAAAATGGAACAAAATAATATTAACATTTGAAGATAGACTACAGTTAATAAAAATGGTTTTACTGCCCAAGATCCTATATATAGCCTTGGCAATACAACTGTTACCAGAAAGGAATATACTTAAAGAAATAAATTCATGCCTAATAAAATTTTTATGGTTTCCGAAAAGAAACAGAATAGCTTTAATACAGCATATCAGACCATGGAAACAGGGAGGATTAAACTTTCCTGATACAGAAAACATATATAAAAGCATTGATCTCTAAAACAATCTCAGATTGGATAAGTCAAAATTACTCTGCAAATCGGAAAGAATTACTAACTGTAATATCAATAAATGAATTTGATTTACAAAAAAAAAAATTCAGATAACAGATATAAACAATTTGCCATGGCATATATGTATTAGTATGCAAAATAACATAACTGAACCCACTAAAACTCATATGATTAATTATTACATTGATTCATTTAGGAAAATTATTAATGCAAATATAGATTTAAAAATCTGGTTTGATCTTTTAACACCATTTATAGTCACAAAGAACTTTCCACATAAAATATATAGAGAAATTATTAATTCCTGTGAACAGAAAGGATTTGTTTGTTGGCTCCAATGTATCAAAGAACTAAAAGTTTTAGATATGCAAGTAATAAAAACAACATACAAAATTTCACAACAGGACTGGCTAACTTTACAGAGTATTCTGTTATATTCACAAGATTTAAGTAGAATAATTAATTCTTCATTTAAAGAAATACCTAAATTTACTGGTCTATATCAGAACATTGAAGTATTAAAACTTTGAATGTTCTGATATCGAACACTATTCAGCGAATGCTAAGAATAGTGAAGCTGCAGAACAGCGAATTCTTTCCTCGGGAAAGAATTTGGTTGGCCATTTCTGTGGCTTCGCTATTCTTAGTACTGTGCTGGAAAGTTACGGGTTGGGTTCAGGTAAGTGTGCAATAGTTTGTACATTAGGGTTATTGGCGGGTTAAGTGAGTTAGGGTTAGGGTGCGGGTTAGGTGAGTGTGCAATAGTGACGGAACTTAGGGTTAGGGTTTGGGTTAAGATAAGTGGGTAGATAGTAGTGTATGTTCAGTTTAGTGTAGCGTTAGATGTTGGAATCTAAGTGTATGTGTGTGGTCGCTATTTGTTTGATGTGCTTATGTTATGTGTATGTGTTTTGGAGCAGCAAATTTTTTCCATGTGAAAAAATTTGCTGTTCTGAATGTTCAATATTTTCATGTTTAGATGTTTTGGGGCTGATGAAATAGCTTTCGCTATTTTCATCTTTTGATAATGTGATATAAATGCAATTTTACAAAATACATATATGAAATCATATATAATGACTTTGACATGGGAAACAGTATTTCAAAATTTTACAAAATATTGATAAACTATAAAACAACACCCAACACCTCATATTGGAAATATATAACAAAAGGCTCTCAATGCAGTTAACTGAAGATATTAAAACAAATATCTTATTATCAATAAAATATACATCCTTTACACAATACTGGAAAGTTTTTAATTGGAAATGCTTGCACAAAACATTCTTAACCCCAGACAGAATCAATAAAATTAGTTCTTCCATAAAAGGAATATGTTGGACATGTGAGAAAGTACACAATGCAGATTGGAACTACATTTTCTTTGATTGTGTTAAAATTAAGCCATTTTGGAATGGTATTAATAACTTTCTACAAGCTTTATTTAATGAATCATTTTGTTTAACTAAAGCTTTTGTATTATTAAATGCGAATGGAGGTCCTTATTTGAATAGGTCAAACATGTATCTAGTATGGACTATACTTGCATTTTCAAGGAAGCGCATAACAAGAAGATGGAATGCAAACACAATACCAATGTTGGGAGACCTCTACAGCCTACTAAAGACCACAGCATTATTGGAAATTAAAATTAAAGAACTAAGTATTTATCCAAAGCCATTTATCAACAACCCTTGGGGAAAAGCCTTATCGTTGATTGACACTATACAATAACTGATCAGGCACTCTGATAATGGATTGGACATACTTATAAAGTAACTGCATACATTAAGATCTGTTATAGTGTCAGGCTAATGTAAATAGTGTACATAGTTATTTAAGATGTTATGTATAAATGCCATTGAATTCATTCAAATGTATTTGAAAAGTAAAAAAAAAAAATTGAGAAAAAAAAATGCTGGTTGCCACTGTCGAGACATCCTACCTGAAAGACATGAACAGGGAAACACATCACAGGACCTCATACATTGGGCACCATTATGTACATATCCTGCACATGCACTTTTGCTAGCACTATCCACTGTTAACACCCACATCATACCCCTCCCATCTATCAGCACAGTATTTGTGTGGGTAGTTTCACCATACTGGCATTACAGTATGTATTGCACTCCTGATCCTGATGTTTCATGTTCCCCCACAGTGAAAACCATTAATGTGCATAAACCTCCATTCATCATTCACATCACATGGCACATGCAGCAGCTGTGGACATCACAGAAGTTCCCTACCAGGGCATAGCAGCCCATCAGACATCTACCATACACCTATAGGCTATGAGGCCAACCCTCTACCTGGTGTTATACATACCCCTCAAGATTTACCTCACTCTGGCATGCCAGGCAATCACACACTCCACATTGCTGGGACTTCTGCATGACTACAGGTCATGCGCAATGCTGTTAAGACACACACACACACACACACACACACACACACACACACACACACACACACACACACACACATGCACACACACAAAGACAAACAACCTCCATCTGGTGAGTGACCTGGACTGCCCTTGTTGACAGCTTGGATGTGTGTCACACACAATCACCCTGTGGGGGAATGGTCACCCTGCCCACTTCAGGCAGACTAGCTACCTAGAACTATGCAGGCATAACATGGTAAACTGGATGGTTAATGGCACATACACCCTTGGGGTACCACCTGTGTCCCTGTTGGATGAGGACATCAGGTGCTGCCTTGCATACACATGGGCTAACATGTGGTCTGGGGATATGGCCACACAGGGCCCACAGCCTAGTAACCTGGTATGGTACATGGAATACCATAAGTGGCCTGTCTGCTGTGACAGACTGTGTTGTTAGGTGTCCACACACATTAGTGCCATCGACTGCTGTGTGTCCCTTATGGGCAGTGTTACACTACCATGTATTCAAGCCTAAGTCCAACAAATAAGTGAGTGCTCCTACAGGTGCATGTGAAAATTCCAGGAACATCTGAGCTACACGATAACTGAGATCAGTGCATATGTGTTGTTGGGTGACCTCCTCATAGGTGTCTGACATTTCAGCACCTAGATATTTATGGAATGTGTAGATGTGCCTGAAAGATGTAGACCCCCCTTGCCAGACAAATGTGTATTTCCACATACCAGTTGAACAATGCATGATGTTTGTCCACATAGTTTGGGGAATGTGTCTCTGGCATGCCATACCCCTGGGGGCACAGGGATGGTACCTGGGTATCATGTACTGTGTCCATTCCCTTACATTGTGTACTCAGTTTGCATGCACTGCTGCTGACCCAGTGCCAGCATCCACCCACTACTACTACCTATAACTCACTGTCCTGCTGCTGGGGTTACCAGGTATTCAAGCCATAGGTGTGAGGCAATCAGATAGAGGTGCAGAGTACACACTAACCTAGGCAGAGTATGTCAGGAATGGTCAAGAAGACCTGGACAGTCTTTGAAATAACCCTGTGTGACATTGTCAGACTGGGACGGGCTCAATGACAGTACATGATGTGATATGTCATCTGTATCCACCATTACGTACTGTTAGTGTGTCACCCCTGCACTGGCCCAATCATCATATGCCTAAATACTCACCACTACCACCAGTGAGGGATGTACCCCATGGCAGGATGACAAGTACATGCACATTAAAGTACAATTACCCTTTAGAGCACACAGAGGTCACAGTCAGTGTGGGGATCATTTATCCCTCTCCCTCCACATCACCAATAATACTCCACACTGGCACACCTATGAGATTAACATCTCAACAGAGCAGTCAATCCAAAACATCTGTCAGCCGCTCTTTCCAAACAGTACTTTGGGTCCCTGGCCAAGTATCTGACACACACACTTGGCTATTTGAGTTTTGAATCACACACACTCCTGTTAAAGTCTGGCACAACTTTGTTACCTATGGGCCATTCAGCCTAGCTTTAAGGTAGTTCTGACTGCCACAATCCATCTCTTTAACAGCTACTGTAAGGCCCTCAACAAAGGGTGACAAATCCTACAGTGTGAGGAGCCTATTATCAAAATGGTAAGTGAGACCAAGACCAAGGCTATTGGAGTGTGCTATACAGTGTCACCATGTGCATATGTAAGTACTCTAAGAGCTGACATAGTGCTATACAGACCAGACACAATGACAAGGTATAACGATATGTGATAATAACTAATAAAGGAACAAGAGAATATTCTATCAGTGCAGTAACTACACAGTTCAGACTCACAGGGATTCATTTATGACAAAATTGCAGGACAGTCTGCAATGCATACAGGAAACATGTAAAGTACTAGGTGCATAGGTTCATAGGATGATACTAGGCTATTGGCCCAGATGCCGTCATAAGCCTAGCCCAGATTTTTGCACATGTCCCTTCGAAGTCAGCACCTGTTTCCCCTGTACAGCTGGGATACAGGTGGGATTCTAGGGGTATCTTTTTTGTTTCCTATGTAGTCATTCAGCTTCTTCTTAAAGAAGGCTAGAGAGGTACTCTGCTAGACACGGGGAGGGGAGTGTATTTTATAGACAGTGTATTGTCTGATACACAAATCTATTCTGCCAACAAGTACTATTCATGTCACAGACCAGGTGAGGGACTTGTATGTGGGTTGCATGAGTGGGGTTTGTCTTATGGATATGCAGAAACTCCATCAAGGCTGGTTTGGGAATGGCCTTGTTAGCCAGACACACGTCACCTATGATCAGTCTGTATGAGACTGAGTAGAGTGACAGGGCTTTTAGCCTAATGTATATAAGATAGGTGTTGCAGACCCTGGATTTTCTGTGTCAGAAACCTCTGTGGTCTGTGCAACTGATGCATGTGGATGGCATGGTACATGCCACATGAGCCATTATACTCGGTAATGGGTCTGATAAGGGAGGAGTATAAGGATGCTATTGCCTCCTGGTTCCTGGATGACATACCCTTATTTGTAAAGTGGGCCATGTAGACAGCCTTCCGTACAATGGTGCTAACACAGTGAGAAACTGTCAGGTTGCTATCAACCTTGGGGCACAAATCACCTCATGCCTGACTGCATGCTCAGGACATTGTTATTACTGTCATAACTAGTGTGGATGACATATACCACAACTGGAATAATGATGCATTCTCTGGCATTCAGTTTGATGCAATGCTTCTGGCACCAGTCATTAATTTGGGTAAGTGCCTCTTGGAGGATGCTCATATCACTAGGGGGATGTAAGATAGTGTCCAGATTGCCATCATCTGTAAACATGGTCAGTCACAGACCAATGGTTTTGTCTTGCACCTCAGACCAGTATATCCCTAACAGTAGAGGCTGCCGGACAAATCCTTGGGGTACACTTCTCTTTAAGGCTCTACTACTAGAGGTGGCTTCCACTACTTTGACTAAGTGGGTACTATCATTGAGCCAGTTAGCTACCCATCTGATAACATACAGGTTGATGCCTAGCTGTGTAGGCTTATGTATTATGGCCAACTATGAATTATTGTCAGAGGCTTTGGCTAGGTGAAGGTAGGCAGTGTGCACCATCTTCCCCTAGTCCATGTATTTGTTGACTGCTTCAATGGAGTCGACCTGGTTTAACAAGTCTGATCTCCCTTTTACAATAACAAACTGTATGGACTCAAGCATTTGGAGGTTGCCAATGCCCCTGTTTATAAGGTCCTTGATAATGCCTTCCATGGTCTTGCAGATCAGGCTAGTTAGGCTGATGTGCATATGACTGGCTGGGTCAGTGAATACTCCACCTTTGTGAAGAGGGGTGACAGTGGCTGTCCTCAGTGCAGATGGGATAGCACTGGTGCTCAGGCTTTGGTTGACTACAGTGTGTAATAGGCCTAAGAGCTCATTCATGAGTTCATGTAGGATGCAGCCAGAGATGTTATCAGGTCCCATGGAGACTTCAGTTTGTTGCCTTTAAAAGGGCATTGTGGACCTGCTCCCTGATGATGAAGGGAGGGAGGCAGGTGCTGTGCATGTCCTCCTTTACTGATGGGGGGATAGGGGGGTGAGGTTTCCACTTAACCTGTCTGTAGCAGGTTGGTTATATCTATGACGTATGTGTATGTGGTGTTATTGACCACTAGTACAGAGCATATTTGGGTGTTGCCTCTGAGATTGCAGACATATGTGAAGAAGGTCTTGTGATTGGCCTTAGCGGATGTGTCCAATTTGCACTCAAAGTTAGCCTTAGAGTAATTTACCTGTGAACTTATTTGCTTGTTCAGACAAAGGTGAGATTGCTTCCAATTTGGCACCTGCTCCTTCTTGGCCCCGTACAGCCAATATTTCCACCTAATTTGGAGTTTGTGTATTTCTGCTGTCTATCACAGAGGTTTACTCTACCTTGGGGGAGATGATTTTGTCCAATAAGGTATTGTTGAGTCCATATAGCTATGTAGGTGCTCATATAAATGTTTAGTGTAGGCTTGGACACAAAGTCATAACACAGTTAAACACTTTTCCAATTTCAACCTAGTTATTATAATCAAACTAGTAATTATTGCTGTTTCAAGGCAATACAACAACCTGTAGCTGCAGGCATTTATGTCTGTTTGATGCACTGAAACTAGGATTACACATTTGTAAAACAAGTACAGCATATATACCTGACATTCTGCAACTCATGTTTGTATGTTTGAGGCTTCCAACTACTACTATTAATCCATAATTGTGCATAGGCAATACTTGATATAAATTTCTGTTCTTTGTCAGTATGGCACACTGTGTTTACACTTTTGCAGCTTAATCATACCTCTTAACCTGTTAGAGCACAACATCTGGACAGAGGCACACATACATGGGGGCCAAAGGGCCAAAAATAGTGGCACTTTATAAATATTGCTGTAACACACTTAGTTGATAGCAAAGTAGGTTTTGCATTCACAAGAATACTCTGAAGGATATGACCTCTGACATTCAAATGTATGCTATTATGTTATGACTTCAGTCTTTACTGATTTGCCAGTGATTTGCCAGACAAGACACAACTGCATGAGAAAATGACTACAAATATGAGGCAACCATATGTTCAGTCTGCAAAACTCTGGACAGTTGAAATGTATGAGCTCAGTATATAACATGCAGTTGAAAACACCCTTCTGCACTAGTTGTTTACTATGCACATACCCTATATAGGTCTATTACATTTGTAAGCCAAGCATATGTATCACAGTGGTATTCACAAGTGACATATGAATATTTACTACATCCCATGTAGCTGGCCTGGTAGTGTCACAGTAAGTATTGTACAACAGACACTTCCAATTTCCCATTATTGCATTCCCTCTTCTGCATTCAATTACATGCGTGTTTGACATACCTGTTATACTGCTGTAGTATTTTCTCAGAGTAATCCAGAAGTGTAACTTTCTGTAGTTACAGTCTGTCTTTGCATAGAAAGGTTCATACCTGTTTTGCATAGGCAGCAGCTTGCCTTTTTAGGTAATACTCATTGCATCCAGAACAGCTGTATTGTCTTTCCATTGGCCAGTGGCATGGCAACACAGTGCTATAATTAAGTTCTTCATGCGGGCCTTGCCCTTTTCCCTTGCCTGTGAGGTGGACATTATGGAGGTGTGGGAGCTACAGCATCACAGAGGGTAGGTGGAAATACTGTCCACTGTTTGGATTGATGTGCTATGTCCACAGTTTTGCATGCTGTGTCTGCTTACCTGTCCACCTCTTAGCACAATAAATGTGGAGAAAGCCAAACAACATGGGGGTCAAAGTTCCAGAAGTAGGGACAGATTGTAAGTATTGCTGTTATACAGTTAGAAACTTGCTAGATTAACAGGGTTTGTCTGGACATGCATTTTCTGTGTGATTTGAAGTCTGATACTGATATGTACAGTATATGGCATACCTCTCAACTGTCCAACTTTTCACAGAATATCCAGAGGTTTGCCTCTTATGTTTGGTCTGTTCCTCATACAATTGTTGTTTTTTGGCAAATCACTAGGATTATCTGAGGATTAAAGTCACTAAATAATGACATCCATTTGTGTTTCAGGCTTCATATCCTTCAGAGAATGTGTGGCAAAACAAACCCTGTCACTCCAGCAACTTTTTCAGTTTATAATACCAATATTTAACATATGTCCCTATCTTTGGGACTCTGTCCCCCAAGTATGTCAGGCTTTGTCCAGATCTCTTGCACTAAGAGGTTCAGAGGTATGGTCTATCATTATTTAGTGACTTCACTCCTGATGTCATCCCAGTGATTTGGCAGAATCTCAGAAATGTTATGAGGAAGATACCATAAATATGGACCCAAACCCTGAATAGTCTGTGGAAATCTGTACAGTTGAGAGTTATGTATGTCTGACCATTGTGAACAAACTTTCAAGATTGTGTAACAGTGTAGTGTGTAAATGTTTGTTGGGCTAAGTAGGGAGTGGGGCAGATGTGAGTGTCATAGATCATTTTCTATGCGACTGTGCATGCTGTTAATGTTGCTGGTGGTCTATTAGCTGTATATGTTGGCAGGAGCAGACTGAGACATGTCCCTTAACACCTCAGGATTCCAAGTACACTGTGTATATGTAGGAGTAGTGTGTGACTGGCAATCAGGATATGTTTGTTCAAACAGTCGTTATACTCTAGAGGTCAGTTGGCTTACTGGTATGTTAATTTGACTGTAGTGCAAATGGTTGTGGGTAGACAATTTCTCACTGATGTCTGTTTTTCCCTACAATTACATCCCTATAGTGCATGATATATTTGCAAATGCATGAGCAATTCTCCAGAGCTGATTTGGTGAAGGGTTGTGTTGGTCTGACTGTAGTTCAAAAGGTGCTGGGTGAAATGGTTGGCAGTTCTCAGTGCTATTTCCTTAATGTTACATGACTGCACTCATACCTCTCAACTGTCCAGATTTTCATAGAATGTCCAGATGCTTGGCTCATATTTATGTTCTGTTCCCCATAACTGTTGTGGATTTCTGACAAATCACTGGGATGTTATGATAATTGAAATCACTAAATAATGACAAGCATTTATGTTTCAGACTTGAAATATTTCAGAAAATATATGTTAAAAAAAAAACATGTTACTCTAGCAACTTTGTAAGCTTATGAAAGCCATATTTAAAATATGTCCTTATTTATGGGCGTTTGTCCCCCACTTTGTCAGGCTTTGTCCAAATTTCTTGCAGTAAGAGGTTGAGAGGTATGACTGCACATACACACACACATATATATATATATATATATATATATATATATATATATATATATATATATATATATATATATATATATATATATACATTTATTTATATATATATATATATATATATATACACACACACACACACTCACACATATATATATAAAAGAATTATTAATTCTACATAGTTTCTTCCATAATGCGCAATGACCATAATGCATGATATATTTACTGAAGCAGTAAGAATTCTCACAGCTCATGTGCTGTAGTGATAGCTGCTTTGACTGCAGTGCACTGGGTGCTGGGTTCAAGACTTGGCAGGGCTGATTATTTAATTGCTAGGCAGAACAGTGGCAGAATGAGATAGAGTGATTAAAGCAGTTTTAAGCAGGTTTGTGTGATGCTAAGTGATGCCACAGGTGCTTAGTCCTGCGTGGCTTCTATTAGTGCTGCTTAATCCCATGCTATTTTCAAAAAAGAAAAGAAAAACGGGTAATAGGAAAGTGGTGAAATGGGGGCAATTAGGGGGTAAAACATTAGAAAAAGCAGCTAGGGATGTGCAGGATGGGTGTAGGAAAGGACCACAGCTCTACATTTCTTCTGCAGCAACAGTTGTGAATGGTGTGGAAAATTTGGAATTTACAGCCTCACACTCCACAGGGAGGGGTGTTGGCAACATACATTTGTAGAGTAATTTGAGGGTAAATTGATTTATGTCATTGTCCTTGGTGGAGAAATGTAGAGCTATGTATGGGGCAATGATTATTTTGCGGCACAGATGCCCTTTTTTTTATGGTGAGAGTGAGATGTTGGGGAAGGGCTGTAGGTATGCTTGGGGAAGTAGGTTGGGTAAGATAGGTTGCATTCGCAGACAGGGGCAGTATATGACACACAAGGAGGGTAAACACCTTGGACAGGGATGGTGACTGGGAATCAGAGGCCCATGAGCCCCCAACTGGATACAGTGGTACTGAGACCCCACCCTGGGCAGTAACCACTGCACCTTCATGGCCCTGAAGGTGGCTGTGCTGGGTGCTGAACAACAAGAGAAGGCTGCCCCTCAAGGTGCATCAGTCTGCCCTAGATCTGGCTCAGCCATCCATCCAATTCTGAGCGGATGACACTGCACACCATACCCCAGAACTTCTTGTGGGTGACCGGTTCATCTGCACACCTGCACCCAGGGGGGGATGGGTCCCTTCCCCTGAGGTGGTTCCACCCAAGGGTGGTGCAAGACTAGCATAGCAGAGGGGGCAGTTCCTGGTTGAATCCCAGATGAGCTGGGACCTGGTGCCATGGCCAGATGAAGTGGGACAGGTGGATCTGCCAGGATCAGCCTTCCTGAACATGCTATGGTATTGAGGTTTTACAAAATGTATTGGTTAGTCATGACCAAAACATTTCAAAATTAGTTATAACAGCATGCATGGGTGTTCCAATTAACCCAGAACAGTGGCATTCACACAAATACGTAGCAAAAAGAACACATGCATATATGGAATAACAGTCTAGATTTTAACAGCATGCCAGTTAAATGTGGGGCAACAGGCCACCAAAAATGGTATTTGAACAAGGTATGTTAGTATGTAAACAATTAAATATATGAACAATAATATAACACATGTCCCAACATTAGATTTTAAGAACAACATACCTGTAGTATATGAATAATAATTATTGATGCAGATAAGGGGTGGGGAGAGAGAAAAAGTCCATTAACAACTGTATAGGCTTCTATTTTTCACAACAGTACTGCTCAATACTCTACAGGTCCGCCCTCACTTTATATCTACCTGTGGCCCATAGCTTCTGTAGCACATACATAACTGTTAAACTGTCAAGCTGGAATGGTATAGGGCAAAGTGTGAGTAGTCTGGGTACATGACTGGAGGGGACTCATACATGTCAGAGTTACATATATGACTAACAAGGTGTAGCCTGCACTGATGTTGTGTGAGTGTGCTACTGGCATTTTTCAACTAGATTCATATCTGTGTCTAAGTTTATTGGCAACAGTGATCATTAGCTGTGACAGCGTGACACTTGAGAGACATGTATCAAGAATAGTGCATGGTGTATGTACCTATCCTGCTGTCTTTTGCAGGCATGGGGTGTGACACTGGAACATCTGGACGCAAAGTTTATTAGTATACCCATCATACAGCTACTACAATCATTTCTTTACCTGGAAAACTTGTGCAAAAAAATCTGTTAACACTACCTGACTATTTGTACACATATTCAAGATTACTTGTCAGTAAATATTCACACATCTTAGTTCCACTCCCTGGATTCAAACTGTGGTCTGTGTGTGCAAAAATGAAAAACATATCCATTTCTCAACCCACTGAGCTACTGGGGAACCACTGTCTCTTGTTTGACTATTTTCTGCCTAATACTAACTTGGTTAGACAGTCTGACCTTGTAATCTAAGTGGAGTGTCACCAAAGACTGTAGTGACAGTTGAACATACCTGCCCGACAGATAGTTCTTGTACACATAGTAATCCTTTGAAAGCAGGTGTACACATGTAACCCCTAGTAGTTGTGAATATGTGTGATCTGTACAGAGTATAGCAGGGTGCTGGGTTGCATACCCAACCCATATACATTTGTGCATCATATATTTACAGTCCCCATCTATTACTCTCTCATACTTGCCTGCATCTGCATACCCACACTCAGGACTACATTGATCTGAAATGCAAAAGTTAACACAAAGCAATGCTGCAGGGGACACACTGTAATCCATTATACATTACTAATCAAGGTTCAGATGTTAGTGCAGGACATATTTCATAGTTCATTTATATCTTGTTTTACACATTCTAGTTATTCAACAACAAACCAGATTAAACACAACAGTTTGTGGTATAAATCTTTATTGAATAGCATGAGACAATGCTTTCTTACAGTTGATATTCTACATTCAGTACTATTGCATATCCTGTAGATCAATATTGGTCTGACAAACTTTTTATTTATTCAGTACACTCAGAACACACTATACCTACTGGCAGTAAACAATGTACTCCTTATTTATTATACTATATACTGCAAGAGAAATCTGTACTCACTAGACTGTAATCGCAATGTCGCCAATCTGTTAGCATGGGCCTCAAGATTGCCAGCTCTCTCCTCTGAAGCTGTAGGGGAAAAACATTAAGCATACATGTCTATCACATACTCAGGCTGGATTTCAGTACTGATATGGATGAGATACTTACTCACTACTGGGTCATCCCCAACTCAAGCTTCTTGGAGCCATTGGGCCAAGAGCACCCCTTCCTATGATTTAGGTTGGCATAATCATGCCGTACCTGCTCACCAGTTCAGGGGATTGCAGTAGGAGTGGTGAGATCATGTGCCACGCAGTCCCAGGCCTCCACTTTCTACTGTGAGACCTGGTACTGGCCCTGCAGCAGTCTGTGGTCATGGTCTTTAACAACGAGCCCAGCCATGACCCTGGACTCCAAGATACCCCTGAGCTGTGCCTAAAAGTGCTCTCCCTCTCCAACGCTAGACATAGTCCATGCAGAGATCAAACTGCAATGGGTTCTGGTTGTATTCCCACCTGTGTGGTTTAAATAAGGCCATATTCCCATCCTTTGCCATCATTGGACCATTTCTGAAAATGCTGGGCACAGCTCAGCAGAGTCCAAACCCGCTAACCTGAGTTGAGCAGTGCTTAAAGGGGCAAATGCTGAGCAGTGCTCAGAAGTGTGCAAATCCACTCAGCTGAGATGAATACTGCTTAGAATGAGACTCTAAGCAATGCTCTTACTGGCTAAGCAGAGCTGAGCACTGCTAAGCATTGCTCAGTTTTCATTTTAAAAATACTTCAGAACTGCAAATAAATTAATCATTACTGAAATATTATTAAGTGTGTATAATTTACTTTCCATGACGCCCCCCTTTGTGCTTTCATTACATTACCTTGGGGTGTGACTATACTGTATGGGACACTTCTGTTTACATGGGTGATTTCACATGTTATAACCACTGACACTTCAATTTTGGGCCAACTACACTGCCCTGATTAACAAATATCAGTTACTATATCATTTAAGAAAAAATAAATTTTAACAATGCTTTCCCATGTAAAAATGAAGGGTGTGTATTGGTACTCGAACTGGGGAACTGCTGCTTACAAAGCTGGAACTCTGCCCAGTACACTATCTCGCCATTGAGAATTTTAGCTATACATTTGTATTTAGCTCCTATAAGACGTTTAAGCAATACTGAGCAAAGCACTGTGATGTGCAAACCCACTCAGCTGCACTTAAACTTCACTTACAATGGGAAAAAAAGTATTGCAAACACTTTAATTACATATACTCATACCAATGCTGATTCATATTTGGTAACACAATACCTGTCATTCTATCAACTTTCTAAGTCTGTATGTGCAATATATTTTAGATTTGCCCTATTTTGGGACCTTTGTCCTACATTTATTTCATGGCTTTATCTAGATTTCTTGGTGGAAGAGGTTGAGGTATGTGCAGACCTCTCAACTGTCCAGATTTTTGCATACTGTCCAGATGTTTGGCTCATATTTTTGTTTTGTCTGCAGATCCATCTCAGTAGTGCACTTTTATTAATATGAAAGGTGTTGAGAAGGGGATGCAGATGCGAACACCATTCACTCCCTGTAGGAATAACACTATTCCTACACCGAGTTTATTGAATCCTGGAGAATATCTTTTAAGTTTTGGGTGCTTATTTTGCAAATATTTTGTTCATCTCTTTCTTTTTTGCTTTTCTTGTTGAACTGGATTAATAATAACTTTTTGGGAAAAAAACAGAGAAGATTTACTAGTAAAAGCATCAGAAGAACAATATAAACATGTATCAACAGAAACTATAAAAAAAGCAAAAAAAAAAAAATATATATATATATATATATATATATATATATATATATATATATATATATATTTCTTTCTTAAGAGGAGAATGAATTCAGACAGACAGCAATTGTAGTAGCACATATAGAGAACTATTAGAACAACCATAATTTCCTGAGTCTTAGACACATACAAACAACACAAATGGCTTGAGATTATTGTTTTGCATACAAAAGACTTTACAAAATAAATTAAAAAAATGTGAGAGATACTGCAAGAACTAAAATACCAAATTAAAAGACATTAGTAGTCAAGGAGGACTGGAAACATAAGGCAGAAATAAATAATGACAGTGATCATATTAAGTATCCAGTATATTACCAAAGAAGAATTAAAAAAAAAATACTATAGACGAAGAAAAAATGACAAAACATGTACAAGTCAGTGCAATACATTTATTTCTGGATTTTTATTTTTAGCTGACCAAAATTGTGGAATGATAAATGACATTGTTCAGCATTTGTCAGGCTCACAAAAGCAGAAAAATGTACACAAAGTTATTAATTAAACAGACAGTTCCCCAAACTGGGTAAACATTCTGTGTTTGACTATGCACCCTTAGATGAGCACAATATAAAAACATAAAAGTATTCATGACACCTGAAAATTACACATCAGAGGTTACATACTTTGCATAGTATAGAAAGTACAAAACTATGTACATATACAAGGTTACAATAATAACAAGGTGAATGGCTCCATACATCTGATATATAGGTTAATGAGAACATGGATAATGTTCTCATTGTGGATGGCTAAATACATTCAGTAGTAAAGAAAGCAACCGAGATAACGAATAGAAATGTTAAGCATGTTTACTTATGCTTCCTATAAAGGTAAACCCACACAATGTACAGAATGACAACTTTCCATGCACATTGCATATATTGAGAAGAACACTTATACCAAGCTCAAAGTTAGAAGCAGTACTGATTCTGTGAACTTTAAATATGCCTTTGCATAGCCATTGGATCCATTCCTGTGGTATAACCAAAACTGAATACACCAGGAGAAATTAAAATCAAGGGAATTCATTTTGGTATTTACTCCTATCTTTAAGAAATACCACTTTCACAATTGCATTTAAATTAGTCTAAAAATTCATAGCAGATCAATAATATTTCAGATGACTGTCATGAATGACTGAGAGGGAATATTTAAGTTCATGGTTGTGATATGCACAAAGTCTTTAAAGACAGAGATAGCACTCATTCCCTGGGGAAAAAGATGTTATGGAACTCTTCCAGAATTATAGAAAACTATAAGGTCTATGGTTTTAAGACATGGTGTTTTTTTCCTATTCATCTAGGGTAATGCATGATTACAGTAATGCCTTGCCATTCATGTCACAGAAAACACAAAGCCCAGCAGTCACAAATTGCTGCTTCTTGAAACAAGTTCAATTTTCAGTAGTTGGAAAACACTTTTTTACTATAACAAGTCTATCTTTTGCATAGGCATGTGTGTTTTTCAACCTATTTCTCATATCTTCTAAGTTAACCAACAAAGGCAAGCAATGATGGTGACCTTCTGTGTATTTAGATTCATGTGAAACCTGTCACTCTTTCTCCCTTTCAGGTTCAACATATATATATATATATATATATATATATATATATATATATATATATATAGCTAAAAACTCCAAAACAACACCTGGAAACCAAGGTAATCACAAATATTCTCAAAACCTGGCTGACAAACTGCCAAAGATACTTGAAAAGGAAGGAAGACTACAAAAATGAAGTGCTTTTGTTCCCTTGTATTTATCAGCTTGGAACTTCTTCAGAAATATATACATTCCACAAAACTCCCCTTATTTAAACAATAAAATTTCCCTCCAAAACTACCTCATCTCCAATAGGATTTCACATTTAAAAAGTGTCACTGTTACATCACTTCCTGAAAAAAAGTACCTTTACTGGTTGCCATTGCAATATATACCACATTTAGAATATCTTAACTAAGGTGGGGATTTAATAAAATATGTGTAGGAATAGTATAAGCCCTACATGGAAGGTACTGTGGCTGTGTCTGTGGCTCCACCTCAGCAGTACACCTTGCATATTAATGAAGGTGCACTACTGAGAGAGAGCCATGTAACATGATTACTGAATCAGTGCAGGGGGTGTGTTACAGTGTCTAGAGATGAGTAACATACCCCCTGCACTATCAAAGTGCCGTATGGCACTGAAATATAAAACTTAAATCAATTTTTTTGCGTGTTTGTGCTGTGCAGCACTTAACGATGGACATGTGCCAGACATCTAAAAACAGATACTGAATACTTTTAATTTTTACATCAAATGTCAAGTTTAAGCATAGCTGAGCATGTTTGCATGGTGCAGCGCAGTGCTAAGCAGTGCTTAAACATAGCTGAGAGCTATATGGAAATGTATAGCAGGCGTCAACATATCCATGTAGCTAAATGGTTCAAGTCACGGCCCTATATGCAGTAGGTGCATGGTTCAGATATGTAGACAGCCCATTAGGCCTTTATATTTGCTAGCAATATTTTATAAATTATTTTTTTAATTGATGTATTTATTGACGTGTGTTAACCAGGTTAGTGCAGCTGGGCCAGAAGCCCATAGTCAGTGGAGAACTGAGGAGAAAAGATCCAGTTACACACAAGTTTACAATTCATAAAATACACACTTCAAGATAAAGAAATTAAACTATATAAAGTCATGAAATTTAGAACTACAATACATACACATAACAATAAACTAGTATTAATGAACAAATAAATATTTTTGTTTTTAAATCTGGTTTGCCCTTAGGTAAGCTGTGCTAAGAACTGCTAAGTCAAGCCAAGCAGTGCTTAAACAGGACCCGTTTTAGCACTGCTTAGCAACACACAGCTCCACTTAGCTGATTTGGGCATTGTTAAGCAAACCCAGTTTAAGCAGTCCTCAGCTCACCTAAGCTGATTTGCGCACTGATAAGCTTTGCTAAGGATTGCCAGTTTAAGCATGGTCGGCTGAGATCAGCAGGATTGAGCGGTGCTAAGTGAAGTGCTGCATTTTTAAAAATGGCCCAATGGTGGCAAAGGGCAGGGAAATAGCTTTATTTAAGTTGAATAGGTGGAAATTTAGGCAGAACCCATTGGAGTTTGACCTGTACAGGAACTATGGCAGGAGTTGGAGAGGGTGCATGCTTCCAGGCACAGTGCTGGGTCATGCTGGAGTCCAGGGTCATGGTTGGATTACTTGTTAAAGACAATGATATCCACTACAGCAGGGCCAGTACCAGGGGTCAGAACACAAATCAGAGACTTGGACCCAGCTGGCACAAGACCTCACCAGTGAAACTGGTATCCCCTGCACAGGTGAGAAGGTGTGTCACCACTATGGTGATCTAAAGCATAAGAAGGGGGATCTCTTGGCGACATGGATCCAAGATGCTTGGGCTGACAATGCCTCAAAGGTTTGTAAGTATTGTAAGCATTGTTTTACTAATTTTAGTATGAATATGTGATAGTCAGGTATGCATAATGGTGTTTTTCTCTCCCCACAGCTGCAGAGGAGACAGCTTACAACCTGGAGGCCGATGCAGGGCACCTGGCCAGGTTGCATCGTGAGTGTGGTAAGTACAGATATATTTTACAAGCTATAGTAATATAAATAAGAAAGAGTACAGTAGTAACCTCCAATAAGTATATTCTGTTTTGAGTGTACTGCAATGAATGCCATAGACCTGGACTGATATAAGTGAGTAATGCCAGGTACAGTTCAATATAGATAAAAGCATGAAACCTGCTGATGTTATGGAAATAAAGTTTCTACTGTATTAATAATGTTAAGGTAATAAAATATAACTGCATTTATAATGTCAAGGAAATAAACACAACTGCCTTCATATTTTTTAAGGAAATAAAGTTAAACTGCATTCATATTTTTAAGGAAATAAACTTCAACTACATTCATAATTGTCAAGAAAATAAAGTTACTACTGCATAAATTGTGGCATTACAGCTGTCTTGCAGCACCTGCATTATCTGAAGTGTTCATCAATAAAGACTGTGAGATGTATATCAGTTTCTGCTTGATGTCACCCATAATGAAGCTGTGTTGTTCAAAATGTGTGAATTTTGGGCTGTTGGTCAAGAAATTGAGTATTACAAGTGCTCTGAGATAAACACAGGAATAATACCATGACATGACAGAAGGCTAGCTGATAAAGACTGTTTTGCTGAAGTGTAGATATGGGGCTGTACTACAACATATGATGCATTATGATATTTGTTCTGCAATAACATCTGAACCTAGAATAGTAATGTCTAAGGAGTGTGTTTATCTCAGGATTGTCTTGTGTTAACTATTGCATTTCAGCTACAGTATATGTATTCCTGAGCTTAGTTATGCTGCTGCAGGTAAGTATGAAACTGCAATAGCTGTAGATTGCAAATATATCATCTGCAACTGTATATGGGTCAGGTAGGCAAATCAGCAGTCCAATATGGTCTGTACACATTACACATATTCCCACCCACTAGGGGTTAATTGTGTACACTTGCATTCCAAGTATTAATACACAGTTCACCTACTATCTCTGTCATGCATGAGTCTTGTATAACACTCTACCTCTATTACCAGGTCACAGTTTGTTACCAGGTGAGCTCTAGGCATATATTAGTCAAGCAGTGTTTACCAGTGGCTCCATAGCTCAGTGTGATAAATGCTAGATATGATGTACATTTTGTCACACACATACCGAGGTTCGAATCCAGGGACAAGTACTACTAAATATTAATAGAAAATGTTATGTATTGTTAACAGATGTTCTCCCCACAGAAATTAAAGGTAAATAAATGGCTGTAGTAACTGTTCAAATGCGTTGCTAATTTGTGTATCCAGATGTACCAATGTGTCAACAGCATTGCTCAGCAAGTTGATAAAACTGCAGTAAATAAAAAGTCAACAAATACAATGCTAATACAAGTTATTAATACAAATAAAAGTGTTTAATCTTGGTATGGCTGTATGCCTGCTGTGTCTGTGAATGTCTGCTGATAGTCTAACCTCATGCCTGCTAAGGATGACATGATAAGCATAAACTCTCTGTACTGTGCATGATACATGTCTCGTGTTACGCTGTTACGGACTGTGATCACTGTTGTCAAATCCCTGAGACACAGAATTAACTGCCACTTGATTTATCTCAATAACACAGTCACACTACATCAGTCCACAGTACACCTTATTAGTCACATATGTTCTGTTGATATCTAATAGTCTCCTGCAGTTGTGTACTTATAGGTGTTATAACTTGGCCCATACTGTCCCAAGTGGATAGCTTGAGATGTATGTAGATGCTACATAAGATATAGGGCACTTGTATACATAAAGTACAGACCTGTAGAGTAATAAGAGTACTGTTGCAAACAATATAGCCTATACTGGTAGTAATGGAATGTGTTTCTATCTCCCTCCACCCCTTAACTGCATCACAATTTACTATTGTTATACATCGGGTATGGTTTATGTTTGACATATGTTGTTCTCAAAATGTTATGTTGGTATTTGTGTTTTATTATTGTTATATATTACAATGGTTGCTTATTAACATACCTTGTTGAATTACCTATGATAATGGCCTTATGCCATAACTCTTAGTATCATGCTGTTACAATACTGACTGTAATCCAACTTATCATTGTGTTCCATATGCTATGCAATGTTATCTTACTGGGTTATCTTCAACATCCTAGCATGCTGTTATAACTAAAGTTAAAATGTTCTGTTCATTACTAACCTATACACGTTGAAAAACCTCAAAACCATAGCTCAACTGGGTAGACTGGTTTCTGGTGATCTGTCTACCCTACCTCAGCTGGCCATGACACTGGATCCCAGCATGTGTTGGACCCAACCTGAAGCTGCCCCCTTTGCTGGTCCTGCACCACCTATTGGCAGAACTGCCTCATGCAGTGAGGTCCACCCCCCCTGGGAGTGGGCATGGAGAGCGAGTAGTCAACAATTGACAGCTACCAGGGATAGTGCAGGGGATCTTCCACCATGGTTTGGACAATTGCCTGCACCAGATTGAGGGCAGACTGGCCAACCTGGAGGGACAGGCTGCCCTCGGCACCCAGCCTCCAGCACAGCCACCTTCTGGGCTGTGAAGGAGCAGTGGTGACTGCCCATAGGTGGGGAGCTCAGTCTCACTGCTGCCATCTGGGGTGACATCGCTCTCTGATTCCACTACACCCTCCCCATCCAAGGTGTTTACCTCCCTCATGTGACATACACCACTCCTGTCTGCTGTCTTGTCTGGATTGTCTGTTTGCAAATGCTACTTCTCCTACCCAACTTACTTCCTCACATGTACCTATATCCCTTCCCCAACATTCCACTCTCTCCTTAAAAAAATGGACATCTGTCCCACAAAAAATATCGCCCCATACATAGCTCTCCATTTCACCCTCCATGTACAATGTACACAGACAATCATTACAGCAATTAATCAACACAGTTATGTTGCCCACACCCCTCTCTCTGGGATGTAAGGCTCCAAATTCAAAATTGTCCACAACCTGTACAGCTGTTGTTGTAGTACAAGAAATGGAAATATATGGTAATTTCCTACATCCATCCTGCACATCCCTACCTGGCTTTTACATTGTTTTCCCCCCTGCTTGCTCCCATTTCACCACTTTCCTATCTCCCCTTTTTTTGGAAATAGCACTGGTTTAAGCAGAGCTAAGTGCTGCATCATGTTATGCAAACCTGCTTAAATCACATTTTGTCTTTCTGACACTGTTCTGCACATCAGCAAAGTAATCACCATTGCCAAGTCTTGAACATGGGACCTTGCCAACTTGGGAGTAGGTCAATAGTCCACTAGGCCACTCATCTCTGAAAACTAGCAGCTGTTTCCATAAATATATCCTGAGTATCAGTGATGCACATCAGCAAAAACTTCAGCCCTATCAAGTCTCAAACTAAGGACTCTGTCAATTATGGCATGGAGCAATAGCTTCTTAGGCTACTCAGCTCTAAGAAATAGCAGGTGTTTCCATACACATATCCTGAGTATCAGTGATGCACATCAGCAAAAACCTTCACCTCTGCCATATCTCAAACACATGACCTTGTCCACTACAGCATAGTGCATTAGCCCACTAGGCTATTCATCTCAAAAGTACCACAGTCATTTCCATACACATATCCTGAGTGCCAGTGACACACTGCTTGTATATATAATGGGGAAAATGACAGCATACATGGGACTGTGATGCAGATACCAAACTAGTACACAGGCAAGTAAATGCTGATGTGTGTACATGAAACCTAGGATATCAGATACACCTGACAACTGCACAAACTGTTGCATAATGTCCACAGTTGTTCCACCTACTTTTAGCACAGTTGTCACAAACCCTATTATGTGTGCTGAAGTACTGGCAAGTCAGTACAGACTGAGTTTAGAAAATCATGACAGACAGTTCAGTGTCACATTTCATACCTATCCGAACACACATGTTCATGCCAGTCCTGTGTGACAGGCTGTATGCATGCACATATGTCCTGCAAATACACCTGTTATAGTAATGACTCTGTAGTACAATCTGTTAGACTGCTAGCATGCTTTACATTTTGCCTCCCACAGTCCTGGCATCCATTCCAGTCTGTTGCATGTCTGGCACATGCTTGTCAAAACAACACATACATGACTGAGCCCTGCAATGTTCAGCAGAACTGGTTGCTGCTACTGCAGTCACTGCCACCCATATTAGCATGGCAAAGGCCTGTAGGTTGGGACACAATTCACAAACATGTATAGGCATCCTAAATGTTGCTAACCCTCTCTAGCTGGCACTATTACATAAAAAATGTACCTGAGGCACATGCCTCACCTGGACTGTTATGGGTACCAAGAAACTGGCTATGCTGTGACAACAGAGTTGACACTGCTCCCTCACTGACATATAAGGCTTGCTGTCTCCCAGTGTGTTCACAATCCCCAGAATGACTCCTGGTCAGAATGTAGCAGCTGCAGCCTGCAACATATGCGGTGGTATGTTCAACTACCTGCTACAGATCTACCATACCTCCCAAATAACCTGGAACAGGGGGATCCACACAGCACCCATACAGAAAGGGGTGGGGGGAATGGTCAAGTGACAGAGACATGTGTCAGTTTTCCCCTACAAACATACACAGCTTATAGACCGGTGGCTACTGCAGCAGCATGCATATTCTGATGCAAATGATGTATGACACTCACATTTGTTTGTCCCTTACTGAACTCAGCCCACATTGTTAGACAGTAAACTGCCACATAATCAGAACGTCTGTTCACAATGGCCCAACAAAGTATGCAAAGTGTGGACATAGCACATAAATCCAGACAGTGAACAGTATTTTCCCCTACCCTCTGTGATGCTGTAGTCCCCACTCCTTGATAATGTACATCTCACAGGCCAGGAAAAGGGCCAAGGCCTACATAGCCTTAAATATAGGACTGTGGTGCCATGCCTTTAGTTAATGAAAATGCAACCCAGCTGTTCTGGGTGAAATTAGCAAGTGTGAGCCACAGACTGGTGCACAGGCAATCACCTGTTCATGAGCATTACCTACAAAAGGCAAGCTGCTGCCTATGGTAAACCTGTGACCTTCTTTACAAAGACAGACTGTGAGAAGATAACCATTATACTACAGGATTTCTGCACATAAAGAACAGCACTATACCAGGTAGGTAGTAGAAGTCCCCATGTAATGGGATGCAGATGGCAAGATGCAGTTATGGGAAATAGAGATAACAACAGTAGGTCTGCAGTACATATCTTGGAATGACATGTTGCTGATAGTCAGCTATCTGGCACCTACAGGCTTCCCTTTTGGCTCTGTCTGCTGTGATATAGCTCACAGTTCTGGCCCTCTGAGTCCCTCCAGCAATGGTCAGCTCATGTACAAATGCTACTGGATTGTGTTTTAGACAATAGTCACAGTAAGTACTTGTGGATACAGCTGGCATATCACATGATGTACTCTCCATCAGTTCCCTCAGTCTGTGTAAGTCACACAGGCATACTGCAAACATTGTGCAGGTGTCCCAGACTGTTCCTGATGTACTCTGGCTAGGACACTGTGTACTCCACAAATGTATCCCATTGCTAGAGAGCTATACCTAGCATACCTGTTGACCCCCTACAGCAGGTTATAGCCAGAAGTAGTGGGGGGGGTCACAGGCCCGGCCTCAGTGACAGAATGTATATATCAAGCATACAATGTAAGGAAATTAATACAGTACCAGATATTAATATATCATAACTGTTTTCTGAGGGGTTTGGAGTGTGACAGCCAGCTTACACATAGTCTGTGAACAGCCATTTTGTATTGTCCAACTGTTTTCCAGACATCCACATTTATCTGGCAGAGGTTCCACATATATCAGGCACATGTACACATTCTGCAAACATCTGTGTACTGCAGATGTCAGACACCTACTGGGAGGATATCCCACAGCACATTTGCAGTGCTGTCTGTCATTGGGTCACACACATGTTGCTGGATTGTCCCCATACACTTGTAGTACCACTCACCTATTTGTTGGATGGTAGCTGTATGACATGGTACTGGGACATCACCCATAGGGGACACACCACAGTAGATGGCAGTGATGGGTGTGGAGACATGACAACACAGTCTGTCACAGGACAAAGGTCCATAATCACCCCTTGATAATGTACATCTCACAGGCCAGGAAAAGGGTCAAGGCCTACATAGCCTTAAATATAGGACTGTGGTGCCATGCCTTTAGTTAATGAAAATGCAACCCAGCTGTTCTGGGTGCAATTAGCAAGTGTGAGCCACAGACTGGTGCACAGGCAATCACCTGTTCATGAGCATTACCTACAAAAGGCAAGCTGCTGCCTATGATAAACAGGTCTGTGACCTTCTTTACAAAGACAGACTGTGAGAAGATAACCATTATACTACAGGATTTCTTCACATAAAGAACAGCACTATACCAGGTAGGTAGTAGAAGTCCCCATATAATGGGATGCAGATGGCAAGATGCAGTTATGGGAAATAGAGATTGCAACAGTAGGTCTTTAGTACATATCTTGGAATGACATGTTGCTGATAGTCAGCTATCTGTCACCTACAGGCTTTCCTTTTGGCTCTGTCTGCTGTGATATAGCTCACAGTTCTGACCCTCTGAGTCCCTCAAACAATGGTCAGCTCATGTACAAATGCTACTGGATTGTGTTTTAGACAATAGTCACAGTAAGTACTTGTGGATACATCTGCCATATCACATGATGTACTCTCCGTCAGTTCCCCTCAGTCTGTGTAAGTCACACAGGCATACAGCAAACATTGTGCAGGTGTCCCTGACTGTTCCTGATGTACTCTGGCTAGGACACTGTGTACTCCACAAATGTATCCCATTGCTAGAGAGCTATACCTAGCCTACCTGTTGACCCCCTACAGCAGGTTATAGCCAAAAGTAGTGGGGGGGGTCACAGGCCCGGCCTCAGTGACAGAATGTATATATCAAGCATACAATGTAAGGAAATTAATACAGTACCAGATATTAATATATCATAACTGTTTTCTGAGGGGTTTGGAGTGTGACAGCCAGCTTACCCATAGTCTGGGAACAGCCATTATGTATTGTCCAACTGTTTTCCAGACATCCACATTTATCTGGCAGAGGTTCCACATATATCAGGCACATGTACATATTCTGCAAACATCTGTGTACTGCAGATGTCGGACACCTACTGGGAGGATATCCCACAGCACATTTGCAGTGTTGTCTGTCATTGGGTCACACACATGTTGCTGGATTGTCCCCATACACTTGTAGTACCACTCACTTATTTGTTGGATGGTAGCTGTATGACATGGTACTGGGACATCACCCATAGGGGACACACCACAGTAGATGGCAGTGATGGGTGTGGAGACATGACAACACAGTCTGTCACAGGACACAGGTCCATAATCACCCCTTGATAATGTACATCTCACAGGCCAGGAAAAGGGTCAAGGCCTACATAGCCTTAAATATAGGACTGTGGTGCCATGCCTTTAGTTAATGAAAATGCAACCCAGCTGTTCTGGGTGCAATTAGCAAGTGTGAGCCACAGACTGGTGCACAGGCAATCACCTGTTCATGAGCATTACCTACAAAAGGCAAGCTGCTGCCTATGATAAACAGGTCTGTGGCCTTCTTTACAAAGACAGACTGTGAGAAGATAACCATTATACTACAGGATTTCTGCACATAAAGAACAGCACTATACCAGGTAGGTAGTAGAAGTCCCCATGTAATGGGATGCAGATGGCAAGATGCAGTTATGGGAAATAGGGATTGCAACAGTAGGTCTTTAGTACATATCTTGGAATGACATGTTGCTGATAGTCAGCTATTTGTCACCTACAGGCTTTCCTTTTGGCTCTGTCTGCTGTGATATAGCTCACAGTTCTGGCCCTCTGAGTCCCTCAAACAATGGTCAGCTCATGTACAAATGCTACTGGATTGTGTTTTAGACAATAGTCACAGTAAGTACTTGTGGATACATCTGCCATATCACATGATGTACTCTCCGTCAGTTCCCCTCAGTCTGTGTAAGTCACACAGGCATACAGCAAACATTGTGCAGGTGTCCCTGACTGTTCCTGATGTACTCTGGCTAGGACACTGTGTACTCCACAAATGTATCCCATCGCTAGAGAGCTATACCTAGCATACCTGTTGACCCCCTACAGCAGGTTATAGCCAGAAGTAGTGGGGGGGGGGGTCACAGGCCCGGCCTCAGCGACAGAGTGTATATATCAAGCATACAATGTAAGGAAATTAATACAGTACCAGATATTAATATATCATAACTGTTTTCTGAGGGGTTTGGAGTGTGTCAGCCAGCTTACTCATAGTCTGGGAACAACCATTATGTATTGTCCAACTGTTTTCCAGACATCCACATTTGTCTGGCAGAGGTTCCACATATATCAGGCACATGTACACATTCTGCAAACATCTGTGTACTGCAGATGTCGGACAGCTACTGGGAGGATATCCCACAGCACGTTTGCAGTGCTGTCTGTCATTGGGTCACACACATGTTGCTGGATTGTCCCCATACACTTGTAGTACCACTCACCTATTTGTTGGATGGTGGCTGTATGACATGGTACTGGGACATCGCCCATAGGGGACACACCACAGTAGATGGCAGTGATGGGTGTGGAGACATGACAACACAGTCTGTCACAGAACACAGGTCCATAATCAATATACCTATGATCATAGGAGGTTAGTAGGCTATTGGCCATGAGGACCTCATAAGCCTAGCCCAGAGTTTAGGCCATGTTTATGTAAATCAGCACCTGATGCCCCAGTCCAACAGGGACAAAGGTAGAATACCAATGGTGTATGACCTGTTTACCATCCAGCTATCCAGGTTTTGCTTAAAAAGGGGTAAAGAGGTAATCTGTCTGATGTGGACAAGGTGTCCATTCCACAGCTGAGTGATTGTGTGGGACACACATCTGACCTGCCAGCAAGTCCTGTTAATGTCACAGACCAAGTTGAGGGCAAGTGTGCAGGTGACTCATCTGGATCTTGGGTTGCAGATGTGCAGCAGTCCCATCAAGGTGGAGTCCGTAATCACCTTGAATGCCACACAGAGGTCACCTCAGAGGAGTCTGTATAAAACTGGGTAGATGGTCTTTTAGCCTATCTGTGTATGGTAGATGTTTGAGGCCCTCGTATTCCCTGAGAAGAACCTCTGTGGTCTCCCCAGCTGCTGCATGTGCTTTGCGAGGTACATGATGAAAGGGGCATTATACTCAATAATAGGCCCTATTAGGGAGGAATACAGGGATGTTATGACCCTCATGTGTCCCTGGATGAGATACCTTTACATATGAAGTGGGACATTTAGAAGCCTTCCCTTACAGAGGAAGCAAAAGTGTGGTGAAATGTCATGGTGCCATCAATCTGTGTGTCCAAATCCCTCATGACTAATTGCGTGCTTAGGACATTGTTAATAATGTGATAATTTGTGGTGATGTCACTCTTCACAATGGGTATGATGCTGCATTTTGTGGTATGCAGCCTAAGGCCATGTGTCTGGCACCCCTCATGTGTCTGCGTGAGACCCACTTGGTGGATGTCCACATCACTAGGGGATTTGGTGATAGCACCCAGCATCCAGTCTTCTGCAAACATGGTTGGTCATAGCCCACTGGTTGTGCCATGCACCTCAGAAGAGTATATCACACATAACAGAGGCCCCAAGACAGAACACTGGGTTACGCCACTAGTTGCGGGTCTACCGCTTGAGGTGGCTTCCCCTATATTGAGTAGGTGGGTGCTGTCAGTGTGCCAGTGTGCTCCCTATCTGGTAACATATAGATTGATGCCTAGTTTAGAGTGTATATATATTATGGCCAAGTGGGGAATACTGTGAAAGTCTTTTGCCAGGTCATGGTAGGCAGTGTGCACTGTCTCCACCTCGTCCATGGCTTTGGTGACTGTGTCAAAGAAGACAACCAAATTTAACAGACATGATCCACACATGACAAAGCCAAACTGTGTGCGATCAAGTGTGTGCAGGTCATCAATGTCCTTCTTAATGAGGTTCATGATATCTGTTCCATGGCCTTGCAGATCAGGCTAGTTAAGATGATGGGTCTATCATGTGCCCAATCTGCGGATGCTCCACCTTAGTGTAAGGGGATAAAAGTAGGTGTCCTCCACTCAGCTGGGACAAAGGCAGTATTCAGGCTTTGGTTGAATACAGTGCCTAATTGTGCTGCAGGTTCATGCTTGAGGTCATGTAGGATGCATCCTGTGATGTGATTTGGTCCTATGGAGGCTGTATTCCATGACTTTGAGATGGCAGTGATGACCTGTTCCCTAGATATGAGGAAGGGATCAGGTACTGGGGATGTCCTGATGTACTGACAGGGGAACAGGGGGTGAAGTTTTCACTGACTTTGTCAGGCAGCAAGTATGGTATGTCAACAACACTTGCATATCTGGTGACCACCATGTCTGACCAGGTCTGGGTGCTTCCTTTGAGGGTGCAGACTTATGTCAAGAGGGAGAGATGACTGTCTGCAGTTGATGTCACCAATGCGGACTTGGAGTCTGCTTTGCAGGATTTCAGTAGTGCTCTTATTTGCTTGCACAGGCTAAGGAGACACTGCTTCACATTGGAGACCTACTCCTTCTTAGTATTGGACAGCAATATTTCACTCCTGTTATACAGTATATTTATTGCAGATGTTCACCACACAGGTTTACTTATCTTTGCAGAGGATAATGTAGTCCTGTCAGGGATACCTGACTCCATGCATCTATGCAAATGCATGTATAGTGCTTTGGTGTATTTGTGGATATTGGTGCCACTTCCTACAGAGGGGGAGGGGGCTGGAAAGCTGTTTATGCCATCATTCAGGAGGTTGAAATCAACTTTGGAGATGTTTGTATGTCTGACCCTAGCTAGATGGGTATTGTGGGAGATGGTGACTGCAAATGTGATCATTTTATGGTTGGTTTTACCATGGAGAATGATACTGTAGGGATGCTACAGTTGTTACCCATGTTGTCCCATGTTGTCTATTATCAACTCCCAGAGATCTTCACCTCATGTGCAGGTACCAATTAGCAGTTCTGAGGTGTTTGCATTGCCAAATTCCATGAATCTCTGGGCATTTGTGTGCTGGCATTTGTGAGTTGTTCTTTCAGTTTATGTTTGGGTACTTAAAGTCACCCAGGATCAGAGTGCATAGTCAAATCCTGATAGAGTTCAACAGGTCCATATAGGCAAAATGGGCTTCCTGGTCACATGTGGGTGCTGGTAGCTAGCTATGATTTGAATAGGGGTCATGGCAATGGTCAACTGCACCTGGAGTGTCTCCAGTGTGTTTTATTGTTTGACCAGCCTGGAGGTGTGTGTGTCTTTCATATAGAGTGAAACCCCAAGTCCCTTGGCTTTACTGCCTACACCTTGAGATCTGACTGTATGATAGAATGGGGACCATGTAAGGCTGGGGTGCTGTCTGCAGCTTTGAACCATGTGTCTGTCATTGCACAGATGTCAGTATTATCCAGGGTTAACACTGCTTGCATGTAGTGCAGATTTATGCTTAGACACCTAACGTTTAGCAGCATGACCTTCAATTTGTGATTTGTTGACAGTTCCATGCTGTTAGTGTTAACATCACCACTTTTACTAATAAAGGCACTATGGTTGTGACAAGAACCATGGCCAGAAGCCTAACAGCCAGATGAGACAGATAGAGGTCATCTCTGGCAAAGCATCATGGTCTGTTGATCATATCATCTCAGGCTGTCAGGTACTGGATCCCCATAGAATAGCACCAGAAACAAAGCCAATTGTTAAAGTCAATCATTTCCTGATTGCATTCTGGCATCATTCTGGGTGACAGCAGACTGTTGCTTAAGAATAGGACATACCTGCCTGGGATACATACTCAACGGGCTTGATCATGTGTCATGTCATATAGTCCAGGGAGGTACATCTCATGTTAGGCATGCCAACATGGACTATGAAAGACTTATAACAGTGACTGTTATTGAGAGACAGCAGTCCATATGTGATATGGCAGATTCTGGCACCTGACATACAAGTAGCTGACTTTCTCCATATACAGCCTGGTGAGATACACATCTGTGTGTTTCACAATGGAGTCTACTTTGACTAATATGTTTGATGTATGGTGATGCCTTAGTGTCTGAGGGAAGCAGTTGTATGGCTATGCATGGTATGTGGTGTGCAAGGCTGTGGATTTCACATGTGTTTTTGCCTTGGAGGTCTCCTTTGTTTGGGTATGTTTATGTTGAGGATCTCTGCATATATGTGTGTGTGTTATGTTGGTGTGGGTGGTGTGTGAGGGGTACTAATTGTGTTGACAACCTTTTTGGTGCCAGATATGTGGGCTTGAGAGGGATCGAGCATGGACTGTAGGTTCCTAATGTCATTGCATCTCTTACAAATTGTGTTCCTTGGTAGTGTTTGTAGATGGTTGTCTGGGTATATGAGGCAGTTACTACAATGTGTCAGGATGCCCATATCAACCAGACTGGCAGGGGAAACTGTAGGACATTTTCCAACCATATTTGTCAGAATCTGAGGGAGGAAGGCCAGGGAGACCAAAGGGGTGGCCCTACAGCCTAGATGATTAAAAGAAATGTAGGAGGCTTACACTACTACATAGAATGTAGACAGGCTATAAACAAGCAATACTAGGTAAAACGGAAAAGATGAAGTTAAACACCTTAGAGAATATGCAGCAAGTAGCAGGAAACATCAAGATGAGGGAAATGCATTCTGTATGGCCACTAGATTGCTGATAGCCACATACATGCTGTGGTCAGAGATGGTGGGGTATGATGTGGGAGTTAGCAGGGGATAGTGCTGGTAAATGTGGAGGTGGAGGGTGGGTACATAATGGAACACAATGTATGTGGTCCTCTGATGTGTTCCCCTCTTCTTGTCTTTCAGGAATGATGTACAGATGGAGGAACCCACCATTTTTTTCAGCCGAGAATAAAGTCATAGTTGACAGCCTAAGACTGTATCATGCCATCCTGCTGTCGAGGAGTCGCCACATGCAGAAACAATGTGCTGCACTGTGGACAGACCTGGTTGCATCAGTAAATCACATCGGGCTACAAGACAGGAGCTATGAGCAGGTCCAACACCGGGCCACTGATATGATAAATACTGCATGGCAAAGGGCCACAGCTGTGGCCAGGGATCATGCTGGGACCAGTGGAGGGCCTGCAACACAACAACTACTCTTGGCCAAAGAGGAGTTCCTTGCAAACTTGAGTTCAGCCACCAGCTTGCAAAGATCCATCAACCCATATGTCATAGAGATGAGTTGTACAGCTTCCACAGCAGAGGAGCATCCAGGTAAGCCTCCTGTCATCATCACTTTAATACTGTAGCAGTCATAGTAGCAGCCTCTGCATACCTGTATGCAGATGTCAGGTCAATCTGCATTTGGGGGAGTGCTTGAAATGCACACGTGTGCACTCATACTCAGACTGTCAGCAATGTGGGCAATATCACAGTTTGTATTGTACATGTTGGTATGCGCACATATTATCCTGTAGCAATGCCACATTTGTGTTTGCTGACAATACCTTCCCCCTCAGTTCTATAGGTACATCTAGTGTGGTCGGAGTCCAACATCCTGTAGTCAGTCAGTGTAAAACTGTTTTGTTATGGCTCATCTATACCATAGAAATGTTAAGGGCTGCCAGTTTGCCATGAACACAACTGTTCAGCTTAGCCATAGCACAATACTTGTGTTTTCAGTTGTGGAGGGGTTCACTGCTGCACTGTTTTTTAGGTGAAGGTCCATCACATACATTGACATGTTGCTTATCTCACAGGTGTATAGTACTGGCAGCATTAACCAGACATAGCTGCACTGCATGTTGTTAAAGGCCTGTCTTGTCTGTGTCTGTTGTGGTGTGCTTCTGTGCTGTGCATGGGATCAGTAATAAGGTGTTTTATGTACAATGTGGTTGTGGCACCCCACCTCTATGTGTGTGTGTTTGTGTGTGTGAATCAGCAGACATAATAGTGCATGTATTAATTTAGTCATGTTGTCTTCCTCCTCAAAGGTGACCATGGGGGCTGGAGTCTGTCCTCCTCACAACCTGATGTCAGTGTCTCATTGGTCTCTGATGATTATTGTGGCTAAAGTGAAGCACAGGTGGGGTTGTTGGGGCTGGATCTGTCCCATGGGTTGACAACTCACTTCCTTCACCAATGTCCCCACACACAGCCATTATACCCACACATACCCAGTCCCCTGTGGCCACAGATATTGGACAGTCAGAGGGTGGTGTCATCAAACAGGAGAGTGTGGTGACTATGGCATCTGTTACTGTAGACACTAGCCATAGCCAGACAACTGGCGGTGTCCCACACAGGCAGGTTTCTGGGTGTTCTTGATGGAAGACTGCTGCCCATCCACCACCTGTTGCATTTATCACATCACAAGTCACTCTACACATGTTTTGGTCCATCATTGAGGCACAGGCACATTCTGAACAAAATACCAGACAGATGCTCAGGATCATGGATGCATCACTGTCTGGCATCCATAACTCCACCCACAACATTGGTGATGCCATGCATCATTTCACAGATGTAGTGGACAGACGGCGGGGTGAGACATTGTCAGTCCTTAACCACACATTGTCTGTGCTGGAGATTGTGGTGGGAATAGGGCATTGGACACATGGATGTAGGTCAGCACCACCATCAGCTGAAAGTCCATGTAGCTGTGCACAGTCATGCTCCCATAATGGCAGTACCACCAGCAGTACAGAAAGGAGGTTGCTGTCCATGCCACAACATAGCAGACCATGGCACATGGTCCTGGTTGGTCCCGTGAGGGAGATGGCTCCGGCAGACACCAGTCACAGTCAGCAAGTTGTACCACATCTGATCCTGGGTATGGTGGTGCCAGTGCCACTCCTGGCAGAGCCAGTTCCCATGTTTGTGGCCGGAGATTGTGAACTGTACATTCTGCCATGTACAGTCCACAGCTGTCCAACATTCTCTTGTGTAGGGCTATCACATTGCTTGACTGTGTACGTGCACACAATCACACATCACTGTCACATGCTGGTCACCAACAGACACATCCAGCTCCTCTCCATGGCCCAGCTGATCAGCACCCCTCCAGACACACACACACAATGTCGACTGTGTGGCACAGCCTAGGCCTTTGGGAAACCCACACCACATCCTATGCATCTGATGATACCTGTCCCACATTCCTGTTATCAATACCATCAATGCAGGGACATGCAGATATGTGTCTGATGCACTATAGTACATTTAATAATAAATAAATAACTCCCAAATGCTAAAGGTGGTCTGTCACAAAAACAGTCAATATTGGCAGAAAAAAGACAGCAAATCCACCCAAGGATGGCCAATCAACGAAATCCACAAGTGTTCCAATTAAAATGTAGCCCTTTAATACGAATAAAACTTCGACTTGAAAATAAAATGAAAAATAAAAAAGCTCAAAACTGTCCCTTGAAGATATCCGATAAGTGCTTTCAGCTGTTGTCTTCCTCAGATCTGGGGTCTGTGTGTCTACACCATGTGGAGCTGGTGCCAGTAAAGTGGCTCAGGATGGCATAGTGGCAATGCAGAAATGTGATTTTGCCAAGGTACGGCTGTATATGTGCATGTTTACCTAAATGCGTATGTGTAGAACAGTGTGTCGGGGACAATGGGCCAGACAGCGTAATCTTGCATGCATACCCCATGACACAATATGCTACTCATGATACATGTCATCTGGGAGTTTAGTAGGATCATAGGTTCATAAGATCATAGGAGGTTACTACAGTAATGGTCCTGGGGCGCTTACAAGAATAACCATTATTTTATCCCTGGAAAGAAACATCAGTCAGCACCTATTGCCCCTGTTAATGAGTGACACAGGTGGGACCCCTAGGATAGAATTGTTGCTTACCATCCACTCATCATGGTTGCCCTTGAAGAGGGTCAGCATGGTACTCTGTTTGATATGTATGGGAAGTGTATTCCTTAGACAGGGTGGCCTCTTGGAGACAGACCTGTCTCACCAGCCAGTTGTGTTGATGTCACATATCAGATTCAGGCCTGTCATGCAGGTAATGTGTGAGGGGGTAGACTTATAGATATGGGACAGCTGTATTAGAGCAGAGTCCAACATTGCCTTGCAGGCGAGACACAGCCCTCCTCTGAGCAACCTGTCTGATACCGAGTGGAGAATAGTGATTTGGGCCTGTCTGCATGGGACAGGTGTTGGAGGCCATAGATTACCTCTGTGAGGTATTTTTGTGGCCTTTCCAGTTGGTGCAGATGTCTGGATAGGTACATACCAAATGAGGCATTGTAGCAAAATATTGTTGTATGGAATGAGGAATATAGAGAGCTAATGACCACCTCTTTTCTGCATGCAATCCCTTTACCTATGAGATAGACCATGTACAAGGGTTTTCTGACCACTGCCGCTACATGATAGTTGAATCCAAAATTGTTATCAACCTGAGTACCCAGGTGTCTCAACACAGGTTGTGTGTTTAGGGAGTTGCCACTGATGTGTTAAACAGTGGGGCCATGTCTTTGCTGACTGGTATGATGATACATTTTTATGTGTTTAGCTTGAGTCCAGGACCTTGGCACCAGTCCATAGTTGATGTAAGACCCTCTTGCAGTATGTTAACAAAATATGGAGAGTCAATGACAAACAGCACTAAACTTACAGTCATCCACACGCTTGGTCAATATCTACAAATGTAGGTGGTGGTGGGTCGCATTCATGCCTAGATACATGTGGGTTATTTAGTGGCAGCAGCTACTCACAGGTCCTCAAACTGTATACATATTGCACACACATAGGCAAGACAGACTACGGTTGCCACCTTATCAAATGTCCAATGAGTGACACTTTTTTTGTAGTAATGTGAGAGTTTGCAGGACAAGCAATACCCACAGCGAGTGCAATAGATAGAATCTCACTTTTTAATATATAACAGCTTATTTTGGTAACATTTGCATATATTATGCTATTTCTCATAAACTGTAGGTGTCTGTGATGTAAAATGACTGTTTTATGCAACTATTACAACAATGTAAGAAATGTTTGTTGTCCTACCCTTTCAGGACGTTTGTATGTTTTAGTTATTTTTGTAGGAGACATGTGGCCAAACATAGACTGTAACTTGCACAGTGAGACAGGTAGTAATTCTATCACACTCACAGTGCTACAAGGGGATAGATATACATACACACAAACTGCCCTTGTTGGAAGTAGAACCCCTACCTACCAAGTTATACATGCTATAGCACTATATACACATCGCATGCACTACAAAGCCTATGTGTTTTTGCACTGTCTGCCACTACTGTTCCAGTGGATGACATCCACAGGCACTGTAAAGGTTGTCAGTGAGGTAACAGTTTTGCACAGGCCATTAAAATAGTTTAACCATTGCACACACACACACAAACAAACGACAGCCCCACTGCTGCAGGGGGATATGCTTATTCACACACATACGTTTACAGAGTTGCTAGTTTTGAGGGTAGAACCCTTACTTATCTAGTTATACACACTATAGTGCTACATACTTATCACATGTGTTTGGAGAGTGTCTAATTGTGCTTCTAAGGTAAATGACATCAGTATGCCCTGAAAAGGTTGCCAACAGGGGTGTTAACAGGCCCTTAAAACTGTATAACCATCACACACACGCACACATGCCAGCTGCACTGCTGCAAAGGGATATGCTTACACACACACATACACTCACAGAGTTGCTGGTTTTGAAAGTAGAACCCCTACCTATCTATTTATATACATTATAATACTATGCACTTATCACATGTGCCGTGGGGCTAATGTTTTTACTGAGTGTCTAACTGTGCTTTTAGGTGGATGACATCAGTATGCCCTGAAAAGGTTGCCAATGGGGGGTAACAGGCCCTTAAAATTGTATAACCATCACACACACGCAAGCCAGCTGCACTGCTGCAAACGGATATTCTTACACACATACACTCACAGAGTTGCTGGTTTTGAAAGTAGAACCCCTACCTATTTAGTTATATACATTATAATACTATGCACTTATCACATTTTCCACAGAGCTAATGTTTTTACTGAGTGTCTAACTGTGCTTTTAGGTGGATGACATCAGTAAGCCGTAAAAAGATTGTCAATGGGGGGTTAATAGGCACTTAAAATTGTATGACCATCACACACAAGACAGCCACACTGCTGCAAGGTGATATGATTACACACACTCACACAGTTACTGTTGTTGGGATTAGAGCTCCTACCTATATAGATGCATATACTACAGTGCCATGCACTTATTGCATGTGCCACTAAGCTTATGTGTGTAGAGGGTGTGACAATGTGCTTCTCAGGTGGATGATATCAGCAGGCCCTGTAAAGTAAGCCAATGTGGGGGTTAACAGGTAGGCACGGGCCTTAAAATGTGTTAGCATTGCAGAAACATAGGAAAGACAGACACACTGCTGTAAGGGGATATACTTATGCACACACATACTCACAGAGTTGCCATTGTTGGGATTATAGCCCCTACCTATCTAGTTGTATAGAGAATAGTGCTATATACATATTGCATGCACCACAGAGTGTATGTGTTTGGAGAGTGTCTGCCACTGCTGTTGGGGTGGATAACATCAGCAGCTGTTGACAGGGAGGCCACTGCTTTGGAGGACACTAGTCACAGGGCCATAAAATAATTGACCATTACACAGACATAGGCATGTTGGGTATGTGCATGCTGCTGTATACAGAAAATCTACACAAACACACACACACACACACACACACACACACACACACACACACACACACACACACAGTGACTTATGTGAGATTAGAACCCTACCTATCTATGAACACACACTACAGCTACTGTAGTAGTTGCATGCACCACTGGTAAATACTGGTATGTAAATAGCTGCAGCACTACATCACTCTATACCTTTGTGTGTGTGTGTGTGTGTGTGTGTGTGTGTGTGTGTGTGTGTGTGTGTGTGTGTGTGTGTGTGTGTGTGTGTGTGTGTGTGTGTGTGTGTGTGTGTCTCTCCTACCCTCTCTCTCTCTCTCTATATATATATATATATATATATATATATTACCTATGCATATGTACATATATAAAACTCCACAGGTACATATATATCTTATATGTGGCATATACTGATAGGTAAGGATAATCATGTCTGATGGGAATAGGGAGAGACAGTGTGGTATACATAGCTGTCTGTATGTCAGGGATATAATAACATCTCAGTTCTATAGGCAGATGAGATTAAAGACATGGGCTGAAATTAGCTAAGTGTAGGAACATGCCCAGTGTGACCATCAGTACTTACATGGGAGTCCAGTCCAGACCTACCTGTACTCTAGTCCAGCATTTTGTGTGCTACGGCCAGTTGGCTGCTGCATCTGATTACACAGTCCAGCACCTCACTGATATAATGCCCACGGGATTCCCCAGCTGTGTTCTGGCCATAATATTTAACAAATACCTAGGGTGTGTACAGACTGTATTAGACTGAACAGGGTTTTTCATCTTATCTCTGGTACATTTTACATGGCAATGTGATTTCCTGGTACATCAGTGACAGATCATTATACATTGACATGAGGAACTACTGACAGATATTTGAGTTACTGACTCCATACACAGCAGGGAACCCATGTTACTGCATGACCTGTTCTACTCTGCAATTTTTACATTTGTCTGACCAGTAGTTCATCCTTATCCTTGTATGTGGCCCTTTATCCCAGTCCTGTTCCTGGCTTTGTCTACATTTGCAGCTCTATGTACTTGCATGTATGCTGTAACTGTGGTACAATATGCAACACCACACACATGGTTACAGACTTCACACCTCTGACTGTACCTGTTTTGCAGGATGTCCAACATTGTGCCCCATATGTCTGCTCTGGTCCTCAGTCATTTTGCTTTGTATTGTATTTGGTATTGTAATGCTGCAATGTGCCCATACCTCCCAACCTCTTACAGCAAGAAATCTAGACAAAGCCATATATAACAGTGGGGCACAGGCCCAAAAATAGGGACACTTTTTTTAAATATTGCTCTTACAAACTTAGACAGTTGGTAGAATAACAGGCTTCGTATTAGCATGAATTTTCTGAAGGGTATGAAGTCTGCACCTCAAATGTCTGTCATTATTTTCTAACATCAACATTTATTGATTTGCCACTAGCTTGCCAGAAAACTGCAATATTATGAAAAACAGACCAGAAATATGAGGCAAAATTGTGGACATTCTGCAAAACTCTGTACATTTGAGAGGTATGATGGTTCCCACTGACTTGTTGTAAGTACTGACACAGGTACACTACAGCCTTTACATCCTGCTACTACTCTGACTTGTTACCACCTGCAGTTCTACTAGCCAATGTCTAGGTTACTCAGACATGTGTGCTGTCCATATCTGTGGCCCCCTGTCCCTCCATTGTCTCTGACTTTGTCCGTCTTTCTTGCAGTAAGAACTTCTACCATAGGTGTAGCTCACATGCAAAATAGTAGGCACAGCCAGTATCAAAACATGAGCACCGTCAAACATGGTAATGTACTTAGCCCACTAAGCCACAACAGCCACCAGACAATGCATTTTAATTCCTGACACTATCAACCACAGACATACATAGTACATTGACCCCAGCATATTGTGGAAATGGAACATGTCACCAGGTTGAGTGGGACAGCTCTGGGATTCTGTGGCCACCTGCTTTTACCTTGTAAACATAATGCTACTCAGTAGTATGGGAACAAGGGTTTGTTAGGGGTAGGAGACTCTAGCATTGACAGTCATGCATCTGTCCTTTTCTCTTGCATTGTGCAGTGGGGTTTGCCTACTACATATTATGGAGTGGCCAGTATTGGGCAGAGAGCTCCTGTTGTCTCTTATAGCTGTCAGTCGTTTGCATGTTTCCCTGTAGCCCACTCTATTCCCAAGCAGGTCCATACATATGCAACCATAGTCTAGTACCCATACATTTGTTGTAAAGAAGAGTGACTTACATTGTGCCTGCAGTAGTTGAGATCACATTGCTTCGGGGCTGAGTCTGTCAGATGCATGCGGTACACAGCCAATACATGGTAAGGTACAGGTTGTGTGGTGTGGCTGGCATCATTTTTACTATTATGTGAGTCGGAGTGTGGTGTCAGTCCCTAGACCCCTAGGATATCAGTGCACATGCTATGTGTTGCCTCTTTGCCAAGGCCAGGGCATACTGGGTATGCCTACATCTGCCTACAGGGACAGACTCAGGGTGTTCCTCCTCTGAGTCCCCCTGTGGCTGTGGTGACCTTGGCATTGGTGGGGGGATGTGTGTCCCTCCCATGTGATGTTCCTGCTGCAGCTGTTTCCACAAGATCATATTGTATAGCATGGCCATACTGTGAACATGGACATAAATGTTGCTGGAGAGAACTGCAGGGCTCCACCAGATATATTGAGACAGCGAAAACATGACTTGTGCAACCCAAATACACACTCTATGATGTCCCTAGTTTGTGCGTGTGCCTCATTATGGCATTCTTTGGTAGGTGTGTATGCATTTCCTATGGGTGTCATCATCCACGGTTCCAGTGTATAGGCAGCATCCCCCAGTAGATGGCCGTATGGGATGTCCCCTCTGGCAAACATCTGGTACTGTAGGCCAGCTGTAATGCATGCCGGAAGATGTGGGAGTCGTGATAACTACCAGGGCTGCCAGAGCACGCATTCATGATAATGTCCTGGGCATTGCATATGACCTGGCAGTTGATAGAGTGATACCCCTTGTGGTTGACGTAGAGTCTACCCTCCTCAGCAGGTGGTGCATTGATGTGGACATGAGTGCAGTCTATGGCACCCAGTACCTCAGGGTAGTGTGCTACACAGTGGAAGAGATGCATATTGCTGGCTCTCTCCTCAGGGCTGCAGGGTAAATATATGTGCTCACTAGCATGTGTTTGCATGGCAGCCAGGAACTGGTGGAGTACCCTGGATCCAGATGCCTGTGAGACCCCCATCATGTCCCCATTAGGCTTGAATGTACCTGTAGCTAGTATTCTAAGGGCTACCAATATCTTTGTTTCCACTGGGATGGGTTCCCCTCTGTTGGCTCTTGCTCTGAGTTGATGGCAGAAAAGCTCAGTGAGTTCTTTTAGTATGTCCCTGACCACCCTGTAGCGCTCCGCTGTCTTCAGCTCATGTAGCCCCTGGAAGGTTACCCTGGGCCTGAGCACTCTTCTCCTTCTCAGTCTAGACCTATTGTTAGCATCAGCACCAGCACCAACCTCTGCCTCTAGCACATACAGACCTAGCAGAGCAGCAGCAGCCCATATCATTTTGTCAGTTAAAACTCCCAAGTCTGCACTCCAATGGTGCAGTGTATATGGGAAAAATCAGATTGATGGTTGCATGCATACTTTATAGTGGTGTGCTGTAAATGCAGCCTGTGTGATTGGCTGGCTATGATGCATTCCACCTGCCAGGTCTATCACTGAAGGTTTTGAATGGCCCAGTGCCAGTGAAACAGGGCTTATCAGTCATTTATACTTGATTGGCTTTCCCAGGCTATTTCCTTGTATTTTTTTTTCTTTTTTTTAAATTTCTTTCACTGCTAAGCACTGTGAAGTGGTGGTAGTATAAACAGTGCTCATCAGTTTAGACACACCTCCATGTATGGGCATGCTCAGCATTGCTTAAATCAGCTAAAACACCCTCCCCATAAATAAAGCTTAGCAGCACTGGACACACCCCCTCCCTCCACATAGCTCTGCTTAGCTGAGCACAAACTGGCGCCGCTGAGTTCCAATCCACTTAAACACAGCTTGACACACCCCCTTCTGATGTCAGCTACCTGATCTACTAACGGCAACACAATTCTGGCACTACACAGGTTTTATCTGTTGACAAAGTGGGCCATTTTTGCTATTCAGTAACCCGAGCTCATTTGCATACAGATCATTGTATATTCCATGGATACTTCACTACTCCAGGGCCTGTCTCCTTAGCAATCACTGACACCTGCCATTTTACACTATTGATGCAGGGCACTATAATACATTATTTTTGCAAATGTCTTATTTTCAGTTTTTCAACATTTTAATATTTTTTTTCCATAACAGCATGTTTGCATGTTGCTGTGTGTTGTGCAAATGTAATATGTGTATTAAAAAAAATGAAATATTTTAATGCTTTGCCTTGCTTTTTGGACTCAATGGGCATATTTTTGGCCATTTTCATCCCTATATTGCAATATCCTACCTTTTTTGGGGGGTTTACAGCCCCTGTTTATTTTTTCATTTCTATACACGGTTACTTTCCGTGTACATTTCTGACACCAACATGTCTCCTACACAGGTACAGTGAGCTTATTGGATCACAAATCACCCTTATTTGCATGGATTTCACCTGCTTATGAGGTGATTTGCATTCCACGGACACTTCCGTGTCTGCACACTCATGCACGCCACTCTACTCTGTTTACTGGATCGCTTAGCTGCTGGTTTCCACGTTGGGGCTGTGCCACTATGCCTACATGGAAAATAACTCTGTGTAGGCTTTATTGAATTCCCCCCTAAATGTTTAAACACAAAAGAACAATTTTTGGCATAAACCCTAAAACTACTAATTAAAAAAAAATAAATATATTTTTGTAAAAATGATATACAAATAATTATAGAGCAATTAAAATAATTTGAATTTGAGTAAACAATTAACATTAGTGGCTTCATTTAAGCCTAAGAATCTGTTGGCTTTAAGCATAATCTGCCATTTCAATTCTCAGACTTCTGAGAACTTATTGCAATAAACGTTTCTTAAATTATTTGTTCCAAAACAGTGAAATGAAATTTCTGAAATCCATTACATTCAGAACTGTGTTTAGCTAGGGAATTTGTAAAATCAAGTTTCTTAATCGCTGGTGTGTGATCCCTTATTCCTAAAATTAACCTTCTGTAACTTTTTCCAACATAAAATTGTGGACAGTTACTGCAAACAACTAGACAGATACTCACTTTGACAAAAATTATATATATATATATATATATATATATATATATATATATATATATATATATATAAATTCACACACACACAGGCGCATATGGGTCTACTCAAATACATTCAACCATTATACTTAATATACATAAATCTATGCATACCTTAGTTTCTATTGAGGTAGCTACTCTGTGACTCTTACTTTGATGCAGATGAGGCTGGAACATATCCATTATTTGTTGTACGGTGTAGTTGTCATTTTTTCAGTGTCATGTAGAACATGATAAATTGAGCATGGTTTGAAAATCTCTTACCTTGGGAAGGAGGAGGGAATTGAACACTGCTTAAATTAACTTTATACTGAGTATTCATCTGTTCTTTTCTTACTTCCTTTTCCATGACTTTTTCCAGATGTCTTAATTGGGGGTGTAAGGGGGGGGGTTGTAAATGGGAAGAAAAAATAGAATTTAGAGAGCTATGGTGGCAAGTAACTCCTGAAGTGGGTAACCCCCCTGGTTTGAATGACTATGTTTCCATTTTACCATTATTTTTTTTTCACTAATTTTTATTTTTATTTTTACATTAATAAATGTCACAAATAAAAACCATCTTACAACATGACCGTGTGCATATATATATATATATATATATATATATATATATATATATATATATATATATATATATATATATACATACACATACATACATACACACACACACACATATATATATATATATATATATATATATATATATATATATATATATATATACATACATACATACATACACACATATATACATACATACACATACACACAGATACATATGTTATACATTGATGTCAAATACCACAGGATATAGGTCATACAACATATCTATTTACACTATGTACATAGATGCTTTCATTGTTAATTCCACAGTTATATAGACAGTATATACATTCGTAATATCCAAGTTATTATTTAATATCTGAACTTGTATGTGTTCTTTGGTTCCATTATAGTGTATTTCTAAGTTGCTGTGTGATGAATTATGCTAATATGATGTTAAAGGTTTGTTCCCAAATTTCTCTGGATTTCATGTTTTTGTTTCTTTTATCTATTACTATTTTATGAGCTAAAAGGTGTTGTATAGCTACTTGTTTAAAACCCTCCCAAGAGATATTTATCGTATCTAGCCATTTAAAAGCTATATACAGTTTCATTAGTAGGAAAATTGTTAAAAGTGTATTTGCTTGTTTTCTTGGGATGTTGGGTGGGAGAATGTGTAACAGAGTGAATTCCCAAGTTAATGTTGATGTTTGATAACCCGTTTTTTGTAATTGTACCTTGAGAGAGTTCCAGAGTTTATAGACACATTTACAGCTCCAAAACACATGGATTAAGTCAGCTATCTGGTCCTTACAGTGTGGGCAGAAAGGTGATTTTGATGTGTTAAATTTGTGTAGGATTGCAGGTGTAAAATAAGCATTATTACTGATCATGAGCTGAGTGTATGCTAACTTTTGAGGGTAGAATCTTCAGTGTTAAATTGATTGCCTGGCTTATTTGCTGATCATCTATGGATGGTTTAATTTTTCTCCAGTAGTTAGAGAAGAGGAGGTCCTTCTGGTATTTGATTTCATTTATCATTTTATATGAATTGGTAATAGTTTTCTTTGTTGTGATAATAGTTTTCCAAAGCCTGCTACAAGTTTCTATGTCACTATTGGTCATAGTAATATTTTGGAGATAACTGGAACACAGTTGTTTGATTTGTCTTAGGATTATTATGTGTGATTTAGGGAGGTTTAAGTTGGTCCTCATTTCTTGTATTGAACAGTTAAGGTAGGGATAGATATCTTGGATTGTTTTATCTTTTAGTCTGGGAAAAGGGACTAAGTCCAGCATCTTATTGTTTATTTTTAAATTTGGGTTTTTATGAAGGGGTTGCAGTATTGTCATGGTATGTCTAAGGTTCAAGAATTTAATGAGTTTTTGCGCTAGGTTGATAGAATGTTTTAAGGGCTCTATAATGTTATAAGTTTGTATTTCTTTCTGCTTCAGGAATGGAAGTGCTTTGGGATTGAAACCAAGAGCTTTAATATATCAATAATATACTGTCACCCAGAGAGGAGACCAATTTTCCATCGACGGGTTATGTTCAGCTATTCTCAATATTCTGTTAGTGTTAATGATCGAGTAGTACATTTTAAAATCTGGTAGATTTAGTCCTCCTTTGCTTTTGGGGAGTGTTAATTTTGGATAGGAGATTCTGTTTTTTTTGGGTTCCCATATAAATTTTGCTAGGAAGGTATGAATTTGTTTGAAGAATTTATTATGTATTGTTGTCTGTGATGTCATGAATATATACATTAATCTAGGTAAAATGTTCATTTTGATTATTGATACTTTGGCCAAGAATGGTAGTTTTAGGTTGTTCCATCTTTTCCAGTCTTGCATTATATTTTGCCATTTAAGGTTTACATTGTGTTGGTAGAAGTCTTTGTTGCTCAGGAAAAAGGTGATTCCCAGGTATTTAGTTTCATCTTTAATTTTTATTGTGTTTACCAATGGTATTAGTGAGATGAGTTTGGGCGTTTTTAGGGGGAAAATATAGTTTTATTAAGGTTTAGTTTGTAGTTAGACATAGTCGAGAAATGTTCAATTGCAGCTATTATTTTGTTTATATCTGAATTTGGTGTAGTGCAGTATATGTTCAGATCATCTGCAAATGCAGTGAGATATATTTTGAAGTTGTGTATTGATGGAGGATTGTGATATGTATTTTGTTTAATGTATAGAAAGAGTGGTTCTAGGTATAGGTGAAACAGGAAGGGTGATAGTGGGCATCCTTGTCTTGTTTCATTTTTTATTAGGATCCTATTTGACCAAGTTTTATTTATATACAGAGATGTGTATGGGTTGCTATAGAGAGTTTGGATGATCTGAATGAAGTTATTGGGTATATTAAAGTAGGGTAGTGTTTGGAGTAAGAATTCTCGATAAACCCTATCAAATGCCTTGTGGGCATCCACTACCATTGTGTAGATGTTGATATTGTATCGGTTAGCGTAGGATATTAGTGCATCTAATGTTAATGTATTGTCACTAGTCTGTCTATGTGGTGTAAAACCGGATTGTTCTGGGGAGAGGATTTTTTCTATGAGATTTTTCATTCTGTTTGCAAGTATAGAGGTAAATATTTTAGTATCTATATTTAAGAGGGAGATGGGTCTGTAGCTGTCGGGGTTTTGGGGTCTGTGTGTTCTTTTAATATAAATATAGTTTTAGAGGCATTAAAGTGGATATCATTTATTTCATAGTTTATTATGTAATTCAGTGTATAGTATAGTAGTTTGGCTATCAAGGGGGAAAATGCTTTGTAAAATTCTGATGTGAGTCCATCCGGACCCGGAGCCTTATGCACTTTTAAGTGTTTGATTGTTGTAATAATTTCACTGATGGATATCGGCTCAGTTAGTATTTTTGTTGGTCTAAATTGAGTTTAGGGAATTTCAGTTTTGAAGAAAAGAGTTCTATCTTCCTTTGAGGTTTGTAGTATTTGTGCTCCATATATTTGAGAGTATATTTGTTCAAATGTTTTAATAATGTCTTCATTTTTTGTGTAGTTGTTATCTCTGTAGTTTATTTCTGATATATTGGAGGCATTTTTGTGTTGGCAGATAATTCTGGCCAGAGCTCTAGATGGTATTTGAGCTTCTTCTGCGTAAGTGGCTAACATTCTGGCTTCATAGAAAGATAGGTTCCTGGTTTCTAACATATATAGATCCTTTTGCAGTTTTAAAAGTTCTGCTTCTGTTTGGCTCTATTTTCCCTTTTAGTATATGCTCCTCTTTCAGTTGTATTTTTTTATAGTATGCTGCTTTTTTGATAAACAATCCTCTGATTTGTGCTTTGGTTGCAGCCCATTCTATGTCAGTTGGTACTTGGGAGTTAATGATATTTGTAAGAGCTATTTATAGTATTGCTTCTGTTTCTTTTATTACATTCATTTTGGAAAGTAAATTAGGGTTTAATGACCAATTATGACCCCTATTCTCTAAATATATCTTTTTGTCCCAGTTAATGTTCAGTGTGATTTTGGAGTGATCTGAAAAGAACCTGGTATATATAGTTATTGTTGGGTCCATGTTAATGAATATATCAGAGATTAAGAAGAAGTCTATCCTTGACCACATTTTGTGGCATTGCGAATAGAATGTGAATTTCCCTGTTTTATCTCACTGTTCCCATGTTTAAAAGGGTCATATAGTTTGAAATCTTGTTTGAGTTCATTAAGGGCTAATGTTGCTTGTTTATTATGTGATTTGGTCAGATTAGATTTATCCTTTTCTGGGTTTTGATATGTATTCCAGTCACCTCCAATCACTAGGTAGTGATCTTTAAATTGGTTTAAGGTTGGGTATAATGACATAAAAAAGTGTTGTTGGTTATCACAGGGTGCGTAAACATTAAGTACCATTATAGGTCTTGGTATTGTAGGACTATTAAATGTTATATAGCACCATCTTCCCTCCTTGTCAGCTTTGGTTTTAAATATTTGTTCCTTAAATTGGTTTTTAATTATTATGGCAGCCCCAGCACTGTTTGTTTTCCCCTCTGAAGCTATGATTTGACTTATCCATTTCTTTTTGCTAATTTCTGCCCATTGATCTGTAGTCAAGTGCATTTCTTGTATTAGTATGAGGTTGGCTGTGGTTTTTAATGTAAGGTGTAAGAATAGTTTTCTTTTCTTCTTGTTTTGGAGCCCTTTAGCATTCCATGATTCTATTTCCCACATTTATTTATTAGGTGTATTCCTTAGATATGCCATGTATATTAGTTTTGTTTTGTTAGTTTTGTATGTGTTACTGTGTGATGGTTTAGGAAAGCATCTATTTATCCCCGTCCTTACATTGTGCCTAACCACTATATCCCTGGACCAGGAATAATCAGGGGGGGATGATGAAGGTTCTTATATGGTTTACCTTTACGTCTAATCTTGGAATGTGTTTTCTTTTTAGATATAGATTTACTCCATAGTATCCCCCCTGTGTTACTATAAACAATGTGGACAAAGCTGAACAAACTAGTTCCCTCAACAAACACTGCTACTTAATATCCCTAACCTCTTCCAACATATTATTTATACAGTGATGGTATTGCATTTAAGGTACAGCATGTATTGTTTTTGTCTTGTGACTAATTCTTTCTAATAGTATTTTTAAAACAGCATATTAATTTACATTCCTCAGTAAATTATAGCAATATGTGTACCATAGTAATATTGTTAAACAATCAGTCTTGTCATTTTTACATTTTTCTCTCATTTGACTTATTTTTCCTCCCCTTTACTTATTCAGGTTTCGGCCTTCTTTGGTGCCTATAGTGATGTTTTTCCACATCAATCTGTGTGGGTTATAAAATATATACTTGGCACCTATTTAACAGAAGTAGGAAGTATAGAGAGACAAAAAAAAAAAAAAAGAAAAACAGCTTAACCAAACAGTCCTTCTGCTATAGTTGACATATTAAGGCTATATTTACATTATCCCAGGATTGTTAGGTTATTTTACTAATTTCCTGAGATTACTTCTCTCCAGGATCTTTTAACACATTTCTAGTATTTACATAAAACATTTAACAATTTTTTCCCTTTTTTTCCCAATATTAATCTATGAGCTAGCATAATTCTGACAAGTTTATTTCTTGCCTATTATTTAAGGCTGGAGTTTCATTCACCTACACAGTACTGGGTGTACTGTTTAAGTGAATGGTTCAGTTCAACAGTACCTTATTTCTTCAAGGTTTTGCTTGCAGGTTGGTTGACATTTATGGTGCAGCTTTCTTCTTTTAGCTGGTGCAGATCAATTTTCATTTTTCAGGCAGTAAAATCCTTTGGAGCTTGCTGAAATCCATTTTGTCTGACTGTTCTTAATGAAGCCATCAAAAGCCTAGGGGGACTGAATTTGCAAGCCAATATCCGAGATGGGAACTTCCTTCCTATATTCGTGCATCGGAAACAGCAGTTCATTTTTGGTTCCCACCCAGGCTGTACTTCCCTTTCCTCTGTTCCTCATGGCTCACATCAATGACCCAAGGGCCTAGACAGCAAGGGGAAGATTTCAGAGTTGGATCCCAGCTAGAGTGCTCATGAATGGGGTCGTTTTTTCATCCAAGGGACCATTATCTTTTTTTTGTGGATTTATTTCACTTCTGAAGGTGGAATTTGCTTGAAAACAGCCAGGAATGTCGCTTTTGCCTCTTTGGGGTTAGCAACCATGTATTTAATCTCTTTGATGTAAAAGATTAACTGATTTGGATATTTCATCTGGAATTTGATTTTTTTTTTCTATTAGGAATCTGCAGTATGGAGATAGTAGTTGTCTTGCTTGTCTTATTTGTATTGGGAGGTCTTGAGCAAAGGAGATTTTATAATTATTCCAGGTGAATGTGCCTTTTTTCTTTGCTGCCAGTATGATTTTATTTACATCTTGGTAGTTTAATATTTTAATATAGACAGGTCTTGGTTTCAGTGATGTTTGCATTTCCCTCAGGGCTCTGTGTGCTCTCTCTATTGTTATTTGCTGCATTTCTTCAGATTCCTCTAGGAGGGAATTTATTACTTGCTTGATTGCTGGTATTAGATTGTTATGAAGTACAGTTTCAGGTATTCCTCTGATGATGATATTGTTCCTTCGAGATCTTGCTTCCAGGTCTGTTAATTTTGCTTGTAAGTTTCGTATTTCTTTGTCATGGGCATCAGTTTTTTGAGAAATAGAGACTATTTTTATTTCATTTTCTATTATTTTGGACTCAGATTTTTCCATTCTGGATATTATTTGGCTGAATGAGTCACCAAAGGTTTGAAATTGTAATGATAAGTCCTTTAATGCTTGCTGGATAGGTAATAAGGCAGATTTTATGTCTTCCAGATTAGCTGGCTGGTCTGTCTTGGATTTATTTGTATTTTTAGAGTTGTCAGTTTGTTTAGTTGTCTTTTGTCTTTTTGAAGTTGTGTCTTTCTCAGGTGAGGCTAGTACTGAGAATTTGGTCTTAGTTGTTGTTGTTTCCATATTATTTTCCTCTTTTGACATCTTGCTGTATAGTGTTTTACCAATCTTGCAGTCAGATGCAGGGCCTTAGTAGCACATTGCTTAAGCTGTTATTCAGAAATCTTAGTTAATCCTGCTGTTTCTGAGCTGAATCTGTCACTTTTTCTTCCTCTTTTCTTTGCTGGATGATATTAGCAGTAAATATCTACAGTTATTTCTGTATTATTAATTCTGCGTTGCCTTCTGGGTTTGTTTTAAGCCAGGGTATATCGAGACCTAGGTGATAACAGTGCTCACAGAACAGTGGCCATTTTGAACTGACCATTTTACCATTATTAAAATTAAGGGCAGCTAAACTTTGAAATGTTTATGAAAGTAATTACCAAAGATATCCACCAGATGGCAACGTAATAATATATTATATAGATGTTCCATACTACGCAAGCGTATATTTTTAAAGCATTTTTTAAATTAATAGTTTGGTATATAACATACCATTTCTTATAAATTTGTATATTCTATAAATAGACATTCATTATTATGTGTTTACTGGACCCAACATGATATTTTTATTGTTTTTAATGAAAGTGAAAGAAAATGTATTATTTTAATGGTTTTTAATTAATCAAGAATCAAATTTTCATTGGTAGCTTCAAAAAGGAATTGTGTCATCTTATTGGTTTTAATTAAATTTATTCAGTATAAATATTAGTAGGATAAACTTACACTGGTCATCTGATGAAGTCCAATCTAATGAGACGAAAACGCATATAGATAGAGAGAAAGCATTCATGTTTTTTGTATTTACTGAGTGTTCATGTTATGTGGAGTTATTAAATTCTTTGAATTTTTACTGCCTGTGTCTCCGCTCCATGTTTCAGCACTAATACTTTGGATTTACTAGTTGTTCCAGGGCAGTTCCACTATTTATTTGGTTTTATAGCATTAGCATGCATAGCTCATTATACAGTCATTAGCATATATCTCAGCTGTGCCATGTTTTCTAGCTGGCCTCTTCTTGTAACAGTGCTTCCTGAATCACACAAATACTGTTCCTCTCCACTCATCACACAAATGTCTTTAGCACAATGTGAAGGGTATTTATGAACTTCATGTTTTGTTATACAAGATGATTCTGCAAAGTATAAAATTAATTTCTAGCACCATTGTAAATATGTAAATATATGTAATGTTTCTTTCTTCTTGACTCAAACAAAATGGCCATCATAATTGATATTTAATTGGTTTAATGTTAGATTTAGAAATTAAGTTTGTTCCTTTAGGATAACATTGTATTATAATAATAATAAAGAAAAAAAGAAAAAGCAGTGATAGTACAATACGCAACTAAATCACTGCTTATATCTGCAGTAAGCACCATAAATCAGCTCAAAATAATAAGAGGAAAGTCATTCAATAAACAAGAAAAAAATGAATAAATGAATAAACAAGAAAAATGGCTATATGAATCAAAACTAATAAGGCCAAATAAAGGATTGTCCCCCAGATTTATTATTTCTCCGTGCAGGACTAGCTTAGTCCTGCATGGAGGCGGCCATTTAGGAGCAGGATGGCAGCATGCCATGCATAGTAATGAGGTGCGCTGCCTGAGCTCCTAATCTTACATGGAGCATATAAGAGTGCAGGAGGCATCTTTGAGAGCAGAGCTCTCAGAATATACACACCTCCGCAATGAAGAACAGCAGAAAGGGGTAAGAAATGAGTGAGACCGCTCATAGGTGTCCGCATATCCCCACCAACATTCCCCTCATGTACAACAGCAAGTAAGCACCAATAAAATGAACAAACCCTTTATTTTTTATTTTAAAATCCATTTAAAGCTAACCATAGCTGCGCGGGTGTACCCATCGCTTAGCTATGGATAATGCAGCTTAAATGGCCGAAGAGGATAACAAGGAAGACATATGCAAATGAAGCAGCATAGCGATAGTGTAGTGGGTAGAGTATTCACTTTATGAGCAAGCAGTCCTAGTTCGAGTCTCACTGCAGCACATTCCATTTTCCATGGCAAAGCATGTTATGAGTAATATTTATGTTGCATAACCCACTAAATAACAAATATTTATGAACTGGAGTACTGCAGTAAATGCACATGTGAGGTATCAGTGTCATAATGAATAAAGCTCTAGTAAGCAGGTTTACGCACCAATAAGCAGTAGTAAGCATATTTAAGCACTAGTAAGTGAGTTTAACCCCATTTGCAGGGGTAAGCAATGCACATACAGGTTAAACAATTTTCAAGCTAACTCTCTGCAAGCATATGTAATCTGAGGTTAGCAGTGCTTACCCTGACTGATTACAAATGCTCAAAAGTGCCTTAATCACTTTGCATCCAATGGCCGTTGTTCGGTCCATCAACAAAATAAACAGCTTTGCAGGTCTTGAACCCAGGACCCTATAGTCACAGTAGTTAACCACCAAGCCATCACAGCAGTATATAAAAAGAGGCATCAGCAAACAAGTCTTCACTACAGTAAATTCCAACTGAACATGTGAAAGGAATCAGTATACAGGCATATGTTCCATAACCCACTACATAACATAAATATGTGAACTGGAGTACAGCAGTAAGCCCAGAAGTCAGGTGTAAATGTAAAAGAGTGTTTAAGTCCCCAATAAAAAACAAGGACCCCATACAGTGTACATACACATGAATCATGGATACCAGGCATACATATAAGATGTAATGAATAATAAATCAATGCCAAAAAGGAAATATAATGTGAAGTCAAATGTAAGCAATGCTAAGCATTGCACAGGTTAGGAGGTGTAAGCAATGTATAGGCCAGCTAACTCAATGTGTCCAGTGTTATATCCCTTTAAACAATGCCAGCCTTAGGTAAGCAGGTTTGCCCATAGTTTAGCCTTTTCAAAACTGGCCATTCATGAAAAAGTGCAGGAAATCGGCCCACTTAAACCCAAGAGACGGGAATACATTAAATAACTGGTTGTAGTTTTCCTTGCAGGCACTATGTCAGGAAGGGGAGAGGGTGTGTGCTTTTGGGTGCAGTGCCGGTGCATCCAGGAGTCCAGAGTCATGGCAGGACTCCTTGTCAAAGACCATGACCAGAGACTGCTGCAGGGCCAGTACCAGGGTTCCCAATATAAGACGGAAGCCTGGGACCATCTCGCCTGTGACCTTACCAGAGCCACTGGCATACCCCAAACTAGTGAGCAGGTCAGGCATCACTATGCCGACCTGAAGTGATGTAAGGGGGACCTCTTAGACCAATGGATTCAAGAGACCAGAACGGCTCATGTATATCATGGATAGGTATGGCTAAATATTCCTGTTATGTTCTCCACAGCTGCAAGTGAGTGGGCCACGAACCAGGAGGCCCATGGAAGTAACCTGGAGAGGTTGCAACACAAGGCAGGTCAGTAACACTCTCGCATTTACTGTCATAGGAAATAAATCTAAAAGTATTAGTAAATTAATTGCCTGTATAATACCTGTATTATTTAAGGCAAGTACTGCATACACCCGAGAATATGGCAGGACGAGTCTCATATAGTTTGTATGTAAATAAAAATGTAATAGCCTGACATTAAAGGTCTAACTGCTGGACTGCATGTGTATACTCTGGTATCATATGGTAATGTAGATTTGCAATCATATAATAGTACTGTTGTATTAAGCATTACCCAAATCGTGCACCATAAATAGAATGTCTAGGAATGCCTGTTTATGACTGGTGTAATCCCCAGAGGCCATTTAGTACAAGTGAGAGACACATAGACAGAAAACAGGAAAAAGGCAGACAACACAATTATGCAAATGAGATGTGAACTGTTGTTTTTTTTTTGCACACACAGCCATGGTTCGATTCCTGCCAGTGGGTAGTAGTCTTCAGACAGAATCATACCCCACAACTGTACAGATATGTCCAGAATGTCCAGTAAAGAGGCCCATATGTGTTGCCTGTCAACCTGTCCCCCATCAGTGGAATGATCCCAGACATATAGGCAACAAACAGGAAATACACCTGATTGACACACATCTATGAGAACAAAGCTGGTACATTAGCAACTCCACAAAACCTTATGAGACTAAGAAGCCAGGTATGTCCCATTTACACCCCCATCTTGTCAAGCAGTGGCCGGAGTGTGTACAGTAACAGAGTAAGATGTATGTGCACAATACTAATGTGTAATCTGGAACTTTGTGTGGCAACATTCAGGTAGTGCTAACAAACATTGCTCCCACAGGTATGTTGGATACGAATACTGTGCTGAGAAATAAAAAACATTATACCATGTACTGGTACTGTTTACTCTGGTATTGTAGGGAATTGTGAGTCTTGCAGTTTCTCTGAATAATAAAGCATCACTGATCACTGTCACCCACACTGTGCTACATAATATAACTGTGTAGGAAAGCATGTATATGTGTGTCAAGTCACTAAAGTTTGAAGATGGCAATATTCTAGATATGTGCCGGTACACCTGCATGTGGTCAACACATGGCCAGAGTCTGTGCAGAAAGAGTTGGATAGCTATGTGCACAACATCAACCCACAATCTGGGAGTATGTGTAGAAACAGTTAGTTTGTGTTAACATACATTCCCTCCACAGGTATACCAGGTAAGAGGTGTATACTGCAGGTAAAAGCAGTTACTGTATAATGATGATGACAGCCATATCATTGTCCAAACTAAGGCTATAGGGCAGTGTAGTAAGACATGTAAGGTACAGATAAAGATAACAGCACTGATTAGGAAAGTAATATGGACTACAGGAATATACTAGTTGTTAACTGACATCCTTCTCTCCCCCACCATATCTCCAACAATAATCAACATACCCACCCCAACTGGTATGTAATGACTCCAATGTTCTGATAATGCCCTACTGTTTGATAACTATTTTAATTGTGCCCAGGCATGTACTGTATTGAATTATTCATACATTGGTGGTATGCTGTCATCAATGTACCTGCATGCTGTTCTTAATACCACTGTGGTGCTATATATGCATGTGTTCTGTTTGCTATGCCACTGTTCCGTATCTGGTGTCTGGGTTAATGGAAATATCTATGCATGCTGTTATACCTAACCCTGGAATATGTTGGCTATTACTAACCCACATATGATGATAAACTCTAAACACTATAGCACATTTGGGAAGGCTGGTCCCAGTGGACCCACCTATCCCACCTTAGCTGGCCATGGCACCGGGCACCAGTATGTCTGGGGCCAAACCTGGAACCTTCCTGTCTGTTGGTCCTGCACCACCTTTGGGAGAAACTGCCTCAGGGGATGAGGCTTACCCCCCCCGGGAGCAGGTGCAGACAGGAACCTGTCACCCGTTGCCAGGTCCGGGTCGTGGTGCATAGCGAGGTCAACCAGCAGCTTTGTGATCTGCTACTCCAGCTTGAGAGCTGTGTGTCATGACTAGAGGGTCAGGCTGGCTCTGTGACTCAGCCCCCAGCACAGCCACCTTTAGGGCTGTAAAGGTGCAGTGGTGACTGCCCATGGATGGGGATCTCAGTCACTCTGTTTCCACTAGGGGGCTCATGGGCTTTCTATTTCCCAACACCTCTCCCCATCAAGGTGTTTACCCCCCAAATGTGTCACATACCGCCCCTGTATGGGTCTTGTTTGTCTTGTCTGTTAACCTACCCAGTCTACCTCTCCAAATATACCTACTATCCCTCCCCAACATCCCACTCTCACCTGAAAAACAAAAGAAAAAATGGCAATCTGTTCCCAAAAAAAAATCTTGCCCCATACATAGCTGTCCATTTCGTATGTGTGTCCACTGGACATGTGTAATCAGGTTTAATTGGCATCACAACTTATTATTGTTGTCCTCACCCCTTTCCCAGGATTTTGAGTGTCCAAAACTACCTCCAAATTCAGTGTACATGCACAGCTGTTGCTGTACAAGAAATGGGCAGCTATGGACCTTCAGCAGACCCTTCCTGCACATCCCTAGCTATTTTTCTTACTGTCTTTCCCTCTTTGTGCCCCTTTTTCACCACTTTCATATCAACCCTTTTTCTTTTAAAGAAATTAGTGCAGGAGTAAGTGGAAGTAAGCAATGCCTACACAGGTTAAGCAATTTAGAAGCTGATTACAGTTACCACTAACCAGAAGTTAGCAATGCTTACCTCTGCACAAACCCACTTACAACTCCTCAAAAGTGCCTTAATCACACTGCATCCAATGGCCCTTGTTCTGGCCACCAATCTTTGCAAGGCTCAACCTCAGGACCCTACACACCATAGCCAAAGTGATTTACCACTAAGCCATGTCAGATATACAAAACCCTGATGTTTTCACAAAAATATCATCCAGCACAGTACGTCAACAGTACAGGAAATGTATTTCAACATGTAGATGTATGTGTGTGTGTGTATGTATTTATATTAATATCTAAATAGATAAAACATATCCTATACATGTATATATATATATATATATATATATATATATATATATATGTGTGTGTGTGTGTATATACATAAATACATACAAATGCCTACATCTATAGATATATATGTTTACATCTATATATAGGTATATACGGACATACATCTGTAGATAACAATGGGAAAATAAAAACATATATATCCACATTCACTGTTAATGGGTTTGAGAGGCCCCAAACAATATACGTCTTGTACAAATAGGTATACCCCCAGCCAAACACTTCCACCCTGCAAAACACTACCAAGTGTTGCAGATCCCATAACCGGGACCTGACATGACACGGCCATCCCTAGGCTACATATACACAGACACATATATGCAGATACAGATATATATAAATATATATATATATATATATATATATATATATATATATATATATATATATATATATATATATATATATATATATATATATATATATATATATATATATATATATATATATAAATACATGTATACATATATATATATATATAGATATATACATGTAGCTACATATACACATGCAGAGATATGTATAGTAAGATACATATGTAGTAGGTGCACACAATATGGAACAGCCACTATTCCTACAGTTACCACCTGACCAACTGGAGACTGTATGAGCCACCCATGCAAATGAAAATCATTGCCTGCAACATATACTCACAGAGAAATCAAAAGATATAACACCACACACAGGTTTGCATAAATGGGAAAACTTTATTTGTGTACTATTACAGTTGTATATGCCATGTGGTATAACTGTTTAGACATGGACATCCATATAAACTGAGTAATGCAACTGTGAAACAGTTATACTAATACAGTAATCTTGAAAAGTTAACAAATGTTGCTGTCCAGACCAAGGCCACCAAGTAGTGCAATAGTAAAGACAGATGGGGCCACAGGATACCAAACAATCAACAATAAGTAATGCAGATGTATAGTTCAGCAGCCTCTATCTACACCCTGTAGACAATCCCTGAGGGTAAAGACCTCAGTTGACACAATGGGATGTAACTGTTACATAACAAGGCACAACTGACACCATCACAAGCACACTGACAAACAGAACAGTCTGTATGGCAGGTGGCAGTAGGCCTGCATTTAACCAAGGTGGATTGTATGATAATGTACATCCATATACCTTAAGGCAGTTCACCCTTGATGGTCTTCAGGACTTTGGGCTTTCAGGATTCTATAGCGCTCCCTTATACATATATCTATATATATATAGATATATGTATATATATATAGATACATGTTTATGTATGTATAGATATATGTATATATAGCTATATATGTATGCACATCCTATGTGTACAGATATGCCTAGTTATGTTGATATATATGTGATATCAATAACTATATGTGCATACATATCTATTCTGATATACCTACTACTGTCAACATATATATAGATATCCATACATATATGTGCATATGTATCTCTATCTGCATATGTGTAGACATATATTGTTCAGTATATTATATATCTGGGTGTTTATTTGTATAGATATGTACATATACATATCCATCTATGTATGTCGATATGTATATGCGTATGTCTATATAGATATCTGGATAGTTATATGTACATATATCCTCACCATATGTCCTGAACATGGAGTGTAGCCCTACCTCAGACCCTATAGTCCCAACTTTGTCGTGCAAGGGGATGTCAGGTATGTATAGCAGGTATATTTTAGACTATTGCTACTGTAATAGGGAGTGTCTTCACAGACATGATGTGTGTGGGAGGTCACATCTGCTTTTAACATGTGTGCCATTGGCTACTGACAGACATCCGAAGACATCATAGTATAGTACCACTGCTAGCACATAATGCTCCTGTGGACTACAGCAGGGATAATGGCCAATATATGTGGACAGTCTGACACACTCTGGACTGTCCAGAGGTATACACATAAACCCTTAGTGCAAGACATGTGGATCAATCCTGACAATGTGGATGTTAACAGCTATGTAGATGGGTATAACACGTAACTACTGGTATGCATGTTCCCCGTAGGTTATGCATTCATACATCCCTGCCTGTCCTGCAACATATTAACCGTTGGTACAGAGGTGCCATGGCCACATACTACACACTAGATATTGACATACATCTGTACATTATCCCACTGCTCTGTCTAACATACATGACTGTTATGGTGGCCCAGCAGCAGTACATCTGTCAAGTATCTGGACCTTACATCTCAATGGGTAAGTACACTAAGCTGCTAGGCATGTAACAAAGCACTGTGCAGGCTACAGGCAGACTGGCTCAACACTGGCTTACATTTCCTATGGGGGAATGCACATGTACCTACATATATATAGCAGGCTCTACAGGCATGCCACAGCACAGAGTAACATACTCCTGTGTGAAAGTGCATAACCACAACCAATGTGAACACAGCCACAGCCACATATGGTATGCTATCATATTATTACAGTATATGGACTATCTGTTCAACACCAACCTCATATGTGCCACTCACACACTAACCCTACATATACTGGGCCACTACACAGTGTGCTCCGATGCCTGTCTGTGGTATGGAACATGTGCATGTATGGCCCTACAAACATGTCAGCCAATAGGGTAACATACAGTGGAGCAGAATGTAACATCAGACAGAACAGGATCAAGAACAATGACATCTACCACACTCTACACAGGCCAAGGTCCATATTAACAATACACACACTGCCGACAATCACCATAAGTACACAGACCTCAGTACTGTACACACAACCACAGAATGACCAGGTTATGTCATCAAATATAACCCCTACTATACATAGCATGTGTTGCAGTCTGTTATATCACTGGCTTGTTATCAGATATGATGTCACTAATTATAGTGTACAGCAGATATGCACCCCTTACTGAATGACATATGTACACAGATTGACAGGGTTGTGGCTGGAGGCACATACACAGGGCCAATATTGACATTTTGCTGTGATAACCTCATACATTTACTGTTGTAACTGGGTTTGTAGCACCATATGTCCTATGAGGGATATGAAGTCAGTAACTCTTATGGCTGTCACCATCTACAGACTGCAATCCTCATGCTACCTTCTGCAGTTCACAAATAGGAGCTCTGTGGGTAACACCTGAAACAAAAGTCGCCGCACACTGGCCAGTCTGCAGATGACCCTACAGATGGGTGCTCCCTCATAAACATAGCACTGAGATGGCAGGTATGACAACATGTAGGACAGCCATATCCAAACACACCCTGTCAAACCAGCATTACTCCAAATGCAGTGTAGCAGCACTTACAGTCTGTAGTCAGGTCAGGCACATCCCTCTCCTGTGTGTTGGCCTGTTTCCACAGTGTATGTTGTTAGAGGTAAATCTCCAATCCATCTGATATGTTGTTAGCCAAAAAACAGAACAAGTTCCTGCTCACAGTGAATGAAAGGCCCAACACCAACATGGTGTTCCTAGATATTGGTGTGTTTCTATGCAATTGGCTATGGGAATGTTACCACAGCTGTTCTACATGCAATCAGCTAGAGGAGGGCTGCAATTTGTGCAGAGGCCATCAGCTGATCCTGAGCATCACTTGCAATACACATGCTGCTGCCTAAGCAATGCAGGTTTAAGTCTCCACATCCACCAGAGAGGGAGTGAGAGATGCAGGCAGAGGCACAGACAAGCCAGGGAGGGGTGGGAGAGTAAAACGTAAGCATGTTTGTGTCACACACCTACCAGTACAGGGTATCAAACCCCTGATGACATTGTAGTGCTATCACATGTCCATGCGGTTAGTGGATGCGCCACATAGGTTACATGTTGGGGAGCCCTCAGAACATATATGTGATGGTAAGTGATATCTGCAACAGGGATATGGTAGCTATGTGGTAGGTGTAGTGCACGTGCCTGTCCACAAGAACAGGTGTCAGCGTCAACACAGCCACACTCTCACAGGGACACATACACATTGATGCACTTGGCAGGGCCAGGAATATAACTCATCACTAGTGGGATTGCCACAACACAGTACTGTGCAGGTGTCACATGCCCCATAGGGGTCCTACGGAGGTTATATGTGCAAAGGGTATGTGGAGGTGTCTGACATCAGACAGCATGCTTCAGTATGCCAATGGGGGTTGTACTGATTGTGAAATTGGTCATATTCATCATACACCACACACACAGGTGCCAGTACTGACATGCATGGGTGCACTGCTTCACGGGTGTGCTGTGGTTGATGGTGCCAGATGGCTATACAAGACTAGGTGATGGGTACACCTTGGCATCAGGCCACATGACAATGGTCTGCAACATGGCTTAGGGGTGTAGTGTCTGGAGTTGCCCACACAGGTGGATATTGTATTCACCATCCAGTCACCTGGGTGACTATTGTGTGTGGCGAATGCAGAACATTGCTTGCCATGTATGTGTTCCTTAGTCCATTATATGGAAAGTGTCTGGGATATGCACACCTCCCATATGCATGTATAGTGACATGTGGAACTGTACCTGGGGTGTCTGGCTCATGTTGTGTACACAGAGTGTTATCATCAGATGTGGCAGTCCTGGCCTCATGTGGCAGGAACTGTTAATGGACATCATGTTGACCCTGCACCTACACTGATAGCATGATACCGGTATTTACTGGTGTCAGTGGCATCTTTCCATACAGGGCTTGTGTTTCAGGCATGGTATGTCCTTTGTGGGTCACATTTGATGGCACCACAGGTATTACAGGTGTCCAGTGGGGAACATGGGGGAGGGGCACTGTTGGCATGTACATGCCTATTGGACTGATGGACAGGGTGCCATGCCCTCTGTAGCCCACTGCAGTCATACCATGGTTACTATCAGTGGGCAATATGCAGGTACTACTAACATAGTGGCTGTTGCCAAGGTAAGTGTGTGTGTATGAGACATGAGTTGAGAGTGTTCCCTGGGTAATACAAGGGTTGCTAACATTGTTCAGCTGGCATTGATGTCACATTTAGGGGTATGGATTTGCACCCCAGCCTCTCAGCTATTTCACATCTGTTATCCCTGTATGGTGGACATTGTAATATATACTTGGCCTGCCATATAAGAGGTTTGCAAAACACACTCCACATTGAGTCCAGTCACATACACACCTGTCATGTCTGGGATTAGAACTCCTACCTAACTAGTATATTACACTATAGCACTACATCGTTATAGAACATGCCAGGGAGATTACTGGAGTGCTCTTTCCCCAAAGGTGTATTTCACAGTGAATTACATCATCAGGATTGCCAAAGTAGGGCATTTGAACACACATCACCCCCTTATACTATTCTGGCATGTCGAGTGGTATATTACTGACGTCCTCTCCAGTTCAGCTGGTTAATCTGGGAATCCTGAGACAATGTTACAATTGTCTCATGTACACAGACAACTCACTCCTCCTCCCAACAAACACAAACTCATGTGAGAGATGCAACTATATAGCCAAACTGGAGGCTGAACTCTCTCAACACAGGAATAGCAAGACCAGACAGGAGGAGAAGGTAACCACACACACAACAAACCCAGTCTCACAAAAACCAACCACAACTGCAAACCAAACACATAATGACACAAAGACATACTCGGAGGCTCTATTAAAAAACTTACCGAAACAACAGAGGCTTCCAAAGTAGACATCCAAGAAAACACCACCTCAAAACTCTGCACATGCAACACAAAGTACACAAAGTCAGTGTGCCAAACAATCACAGCCCTTAAGGTGAAACACCATGCCTGATACACTAGTAATAGGTGACTCTATAGTCAGACACACTGATGTCCCGCTTACCAGGCTGAACAAAGAGAGGGTAATGGTGAGCTGCCTGTCGGGAGCTAGGATCCGCCACATAACATAAGCACTCAGGTCACTCCAAAGCAAGTACAAATATGACTCCGTCATTGTCCATGCCGGCGTGAATGACCTGAGACGTACCTCCTTGGACTACATGAAAAGAGACATAGAGGAGATCTCTGATTATGTAGCCCAGGCCGGTATGACCCTGACCCTGAGCAGCATCTTGCCCTCACCAAGAATGATGCCACAATACAAAGACAAGATGATCAGCTTTAATAATTGGCTCAATTACTGGTGTCATTCTAGGGGGATCCAATGTCTGTCTGCTTGGGATGACATGCTGGACAAGCCACGCTACTTCGCAAGGGACGGCTTGCACCTGTCACCACTGGGCTTTCGAATATTGGCTAAGGCTCTTGCCACCCCCATAGTGCCTTTTTTAGGCAAGGCTCAAAAGACAAACCCACCACCTTAGAAAACAATAAAGGAAAAAAAACTAAGGGTAATGCTGCTCAACGCCAGAAGTCTAAATCTCAAGATGGCTTTCGAAGCACTCCTCAGTATGTCTGTGCAGTAACTGAAACCTGGTTCAAGGCTCCTGAGAGCACCCGAGCCCTACCAGGTTATACCTCGTATCATGCATTTCGGCCCCAAAACCTGGGCCGAACCACAAAAGGAGGGGGAGTGTCCATATTCATTAAAGACACCCACACCTCCAGGTTAGTGGCAATGCACGAAGCATCGGAGACCATCCATGTGCAACTAACCGTAGGCAAAACTGCTATACAACTTGTAGCATGCTACAGACCACCCTCGCAATCTCAGGAACTCCATTCAGCCTTCCTGAAGACACTGGAGGATATGAATGTCTCACCAAATACCATCATACTGGGAGACTTCAACTACCCAAACATAGACTGTGTGCATTACTCAAGCCCCAACACCCTAGCCCAAAGGTTCCTGGAATTCATCAACTCAAATGCGATAAAACAACTAGTCACCTCCCCCAAAAGGGGAAATAATATACTTGACCTGATCATCACAAACATGGGGACAAAATGCTCAACACCAGAAGTATACCCCTCACTAGTGAGATCAGACCATAAACTAATAACCCTAGATATTCATATCCCACCTCCACCCCCAGCACAAAAGACCACAGTGAGGAACTTCTCGAAAGCTGACTTTACACTCCTTAGGACTGAAATGGTATCCTTCAAGCCCCCTGGGCCAGTGGAAACCACATCCCACACTGCTGAATCCTTCACAAATGCTTTCTACGGGCATCTCCAAGAATGCATGGATCATGCAATCCCAAATAAAACCAAGACCCTTTCCACCAAAGGCAGGCATCCTATTTGGTGGACCCCAGCCATAAACAAACTTTATAACAAGAGAAGGAAGCTACTGCGAGACAAAGCAAAATCCCATAAAGGGAAGGCATCCCTGATCAGCACTAGCAAAAAACTACGTTCGCTAATAAAATCATCAAAGGTCAACTTTGAGAGAAAAATCACTAAGAACACTAAAGATAATCACAAGGCCTTCTTCAGTTATGTTAGAAACCTGGGTGGAAATCCTCAGATATGCACAGAGTTAGTTCATAATGGCAAAAAACACACTGAACCCACAGATATTGCCAACATACTGGCAGACAGGTTCAATGCAAATTTCTCCCCTCCCTCTCCCCCAAAAGACGAAATAAATATCTCAGCTGAATGCAACCTCCCTAAAATCTCAGATGTCCAGGTGAGAGCAGCTCTCAGCAAAGCTAAAAATACAGCATCCATGGGACCTGACAGTGTCCCGGTTTGCATGCTATGTGAACTCCTAGAGGTGCTAAACCCGCACATAAGAACGCTGTTTAATCTTAGCCTTGCTACAGGATACGTCCCTGAACACTGGCGTACAGCTACAGTGGTCCCACTCCACAAAGGTGGTACCTCTACAAGACCCTGGAAACTACCGCCCCATAAGGTTGACCAGCCTGGTCTGCAAAGCTATGGAAAGGATCATTATGGAACTCATAAACAAAGACATCTGGGACCTACAGACAATTGACCCTACCCAGTTTGGCTTTGTAAAAGGCAGATCCTGTCTTTTAAACTTGGTGGACTTTTTTGAAACAGTCACTATAGCCATCGATGAAGGCAAAGCAGTTCATACAGCCTACCTGGATCTGGCAAAAGCCTTCGACACAATACCCCACTCAGGCATCATAGACAAGCTCAACAGCTTAAATGTAAACCCATTTGTCACAAGATGGGTTGCAAACTGGCTAAAGGACAGAACCCACAAAGTCAGAATAGCTGGAGCTATGTCAGACTCTAAGCCAGTCACAAGTGGAGTCCCACAGGGCTCTGTCTTGGGACCCCTCTTGTTCAGCATTTATTTCTCAGATGTGCAGGCAAACATAGGGGGGTTGTGGCTGACAAAGTTCACAGACGACTGCAAACTAGGCACCATAGTTGACACACCAGCTGACACATGCATCCTCCAGAAGGGCCTCACAGAAACAGATGCCTGGTGCCAGAGTCATGGCCTTAAACTAAATGCCAAAAAATGTATAGTCATCCCCTTTGGAAAAAACAAAGTACCCACAAATTACCACATAGGTGGTAATCCATTAAGTATGGAAAAAGTAATCAGAGACCTGGGGACCCAAGTTGACAATGACCTCTCATTTGACACCCACGTCACCAAAGTGGTTAGAAAGACCTTCTACCTTGCCCACCTTATCATGAAGGGATTCACATCCAGATCAAAGGATGTCATTGTACCCTTATATTCCTCCCTTATCAGGCCTATGATTGAGTACAATGCCCCATTTGGTATGTACCTCACTCGGCACCTGCAGCAGCTGGAGAGACCCCAAAAGTACCTTACCAAGAGGATCAAGGGTCTCCAGCATATGTCATATGCTGCCAGACTGAAAAAGTTCCAGCTCTATTCAGTAGCATACCGCCTGCTCAGAGGTGATCTGTGCCTTACGTACAAGGCTATGTCCAATTCAGAATTAATGGACATGCTCCACCTCAAAAAATCCAAATCCATCAGAGCCATGAGAGCTAAAGATCTATACCTCAGCACAAATATGAATAGGACATGCTGGAGGGACAGATTCATAACCCAGAGGCTTCCTGCACTCTGGAACTGGATACCTGTCCATGTTAGGCGGAGCCCCTCACTGACTCTCTTCAAGAGAAACCTGGACGAATAGATGGGTGATCGTAAGTTTACCCTGGGGGTCATCTCTGTGTCATTGCTAGATAGAGGCACAGTAAACTAAATTTAATTTAAATTGTACACTTTTGTATCATTACATGGGGTGGCGAAAGCCACATACACTTTGGCTAGGCTTATAAATGCCCTAGGGCAGATAGCCTAGTACTATACTATGAAACTATGAAACTATGAAACTATGAAACTGAGTGCGACAAGCCTAAAATACATTGCTCCCTACACAGACATAGAAACATACACACAATGTCCACAACTGCCATGTGTGGGAATAGAACCCCTACCAGGGTTCTATATCACACTACAACATGATGCTGTTATAGGACACACCACAGTGATTGCTGGTGTGCCCCTTCCCCAAAGGTGTATTTCACAGTGAATGATATCAGCAGGATTGCCAAAGTAGGGCATTTGAAATGTATTGAGTGTGACTAGCCTAAAATGTATTGCCCCTACACAGACATAGAAACACACACAAAATGCCCACAACTGCCATGTGCAGGAATACAACCCCTATCAGAGTTCTATATTGCACTACATCATGATGCTGTTATAGGACACACAATGGGGATTGCTGGAGTGTTGCTTCTCCAAAGGTGTATTTCACAGTGAATGACATCAGCAGGATTGCCAAAGTAGGGCATTTGAATTGTACTGAGTGTAACTAGCCTAAAATGCATTGCTCCCTACACACACATATACATACACACACACACACACACACACACACACACACACACACACACACACACACACACACACACACACAGTTGCCAAGTCTGGGATTAGAACTCCTACCTACCTATTTTATCACACTACAGCAGCACACAGTTATGGGATGCACTACTGAGATTATCGGGGTGCAACCTTCCCGGAGATGTATTTCTAGGTTGATGATATCAGCAGCCTTACCAAAGTAGAGCATTTGAATTGTAGGGAGTGTGACTACCCTAAAAAGCATTGCTTTATACACAGACACATGGCTGCTATGTATGGGATTGGAACTCCTGCTTAATTAGTTTATCACACTACAGCAGTACTCAGTTATTTGACGCGCTACTGAGATGACTGGGTTATAATCTTCACAGAGATGTATTTCTAGGTGGATGACATCAGCAGCCTTACCAAAGTAGAGCATTTGAATTGTAGGGAGTGTGACTACCATAAAAAGCATTGTTCTCTTCACAGACAGAGACACACACTTGCCAAGTCTGGGATTAGAACTCCTACCTAATTATTTTATCACACTACAGCAGTACACAGTTATGGGATGTGCTACTGAGCTTACTGGGCTACTACCTTCCCAGAGATGTATTTCTAGGTGGATGACATCAGCAGCCTTACCAAAGTAGAGCATTTGAATTGTAGGGAATGTGACTATTGTAAAAAGCATTGCTCTCTACACAGACAGAGACAGACATACACACACACACACACACACACACACACACACACACACACACACACACACACACACACACACACACACACACACACACACACACACACACACACACACACACACACACACACACACACACACACACACACACACACAATTGCCATGTCTGGGATTGGAACTCCTACCTAACTAGTTTATCACACTATAGCAGTACGCAGTTATAGGTTGCTCTATATAGATTACTGGGCTATAGCTGTCCCAAAGGTGTATTTCAAGTGGATGACCTCAGCAGGCTTGTCGTAGTAGGGCTATGGGAAGGGCAGAGTGTTTGCATGGGTCATAACCCATTCATCTAGAGATTGACACACCACATGCAGGCACTCACAGGGTCATATTTCACAGGTACATTTATACAGCTGCTAGATGACTACTTCCTTGTACAGTCATGTTGCACAGCTAGCACTTGCACCACATAGTCTGTAATGCTGACAGATACCGATGGCTACTTTCTACAGTTAGGACATCTGCACCTCTTGTGGTTGTGGCTTTTTGGCTGTGTGCTGGGTGGGACAGGCCTGGATGGCTCCTTGTCACAGTCACCCTCTTCCACACATCTATGTACATCTACCTTTGGCTTATTATAGTGTGTTGTCCTTTGATATATATCTGTATTCCTATCCAGTGTGTGTGTGCAAACATGATTGGTGTATACTGAGGAGTGTCTGCACTAACATCTGCAACTGCCAGATATGTCTGGTTCACTGGTGTTTGCAGACATGACCTTCATTTATTTAAGTGTGTGAGCATGCCCAGTATGACCTTTCAGTATGATGTTGACTGACATTGCTTTAATTTCTCTAAGTGTGTGAGCATGTCCAATATACCTGTCTGTATTGAATGTGTGGATCAAGTCCAGGTAGTTTGTACTGCAGTGCAGACCTTTGTTTTGTACACCTACAGGTAGCACACTGTTTCTGCAGGGTATTCCTCGATCATTTGGCATTGACTGTTACTACATTTCTACATAGGATGGGGGGCACACCTGACTATTTCTACATTTCTGCACAGGATTGGGGGGTACACTTCACTGTTACTACATTTCTACGTAGGATGGGGGGCACACCTGACTATTTCTACATTTCTACAGAGGATTGGGGGGGCACACCTGACTGTTACTACATTTCTACGTAGGATGGAGGGGCCACATCTGACTATTTCTACATGTCTACACCGGATTGGGGGGGCACACCTGACTGTTATTACATTATTATGTAGGATGGCAGGGCACACCTGACACTTGTACACATTTGCTATGACTGTACTGGTATGTCAGGTACTCCATTTCATTCTGGATTCTAACCTATCATGCTGACTACAGGCAAACCAGTGTACTACAAATCTTAGCTTTAATTTACCTACATATTAGTTTCTGACTTCATACCCTTCAGTACTAAGGTCCCACTACCTGACCTGCTGTGGTCTGTCTGTGTAGGCCTGGGGGGAGGTTACCCATAGGCATCATTCAGAGCCCATAGCACAGCTTTTGTTTGTGTTTGTCTACACCTGTTCTGTTGGCTGTGACTGTTGTTGGGCATGTGAACCCTCCTGACTGGCATGTGTGAGTCACTTACCTTGTGGGTGTCCCAGTATTGAGGGTGGTGCTGCAGGGCTGCCTATGTTGGATGTACATAGCTTACTCCCTATACATAGTTGAGCACAGGTAGTGTCATGTTTGGCATCCCTTTTACTGTATGTGAGAGTCAGTGAGAGGTGTTATTCCCTGGGTGCCTCCTGTGTCAGTGTATGTGCTATGCGTTGCTTCTTTGCCAAGGCCAGGGCATACTGGGCACACCTCCTTCTGCCTACTGGGGCAGGCTCAGGTTGTTCCTCCTCCAAGTCACTCTGTGCCCGTGCAGGCCTTAGCAATGGTGGGGGGCTGTGTGTCCCTGCCCCGTGCTATTCCTGCTGTAGCTGTTTCCACAAGATCATATTGTGTAGCAAGACACATACAATGACAATTTGGGTACATGTAGCTGGTGAGTATTGCAAGGCTCCACCGGATGTGTCCAGGCACCGGAACCGTGACTTGAGCTTCCCAAAAATGCGCTCTACTATAATTCTGGTCTGTGTGTGTGGCTCATTATGGAGTTCTTTTTCAGGTGTGTGTGCATTTCTGATGGGTGTCATCAGCCACGGCTCCAGTGTGTATCCAGCATCCCCCACTACGTGACCATGAGGGATGTCCCCATTGGCAAATCTCTGGTACAGCTGCATCATATGCCAGATGTGGGAATCATGACAGCTTCCAGGGCAGCCAGCACATAAATTCATTATTATGCCCTGGGCATCGCACATGACCTGGCAGTTGATGGAGGGGAAGCCCTTGCTGTTGATGTAGACCCTATCCCACTCACCGGGTGGTGCTTTGATACATATGTGCATGCAGTCTATAGCACCCACTACCTCAGGGTATTCTGCTATTTGGTGAAACAGTTGCATATTTCTGGCCAACGCCTCATGGGTGTTGGGGAAATATACGTGCTCACCGACATGTGCTGACATGGCATCCAGGAACTGGTGGAGTACCCTGGATGCTGAAGCCTGTGAGATCCCCATCATATTCCCAGTTGGCTTTTGGAAGGTACCTGTAGCTAGTATTCTTAGGCCTACACATACCTTGTTATCCAATGGAATGGGTTTCACTCTGTTAGTTCTGTGTGTCAGGCGTGGCCAGCACAGCTCAACAATTTGATGTAGGAGGTCTATGTCCAACCTATAGTGATCCACTATCTCCAGCTCATGTAGCCCCTGGTAGGTTATCCTGGGTCTGTACACTCTTCTCTGTCTCCTCACTGTTGGTTGGTCAACAGCATTCACATCCTCTCCACCCTCAGCCTCTTCCACAAGTTGTTGTATGATAGCTATTGCAGCCCCTAACATTTTGTTGTTTTGATTGTTAAAAGTTTCCCGCTTGTCTACACTGGCGGTGTACAGTGTGGAAAAAAACAGAGGGGAAGGTATTTGCATAGTTTATAGTAGTGTTCTGGGCTGGGCTAGTCTGCTGCCTGTGAAATTGGCTGATTCTGATACATTTCACCTGCCAGCTATGCTAGTTCTCCTAGATTACCTTCCTACTGCTGTTCCCTTCCCATTGCCTTCCTGTTTAAGCTCAGGGGTGCACAGTGCAAACACAGTGCTCAAATGTGCACAGAGCTGCTATTTCCTGGTTTAACCTTTTTTTTAAACCTTTAAAACCTGGTGCTTGGCACGCACACACGATTAGACAATGTAAAGAGTGCTAGGCAGAGTCAGACACACCCCCTTGCTTAGCTGTGCTTAGCTAGGAGCAAGCCTGAGCCACAGGGCTCCAATCCACTTGCACTATGCCTGATACACACCTCCATGATGTCAGCTAACTCCTAGACTTACACCAAGCTATTCCTACTCATACACTGTTGTGGGACCCAACTAGCATGCTGGGGAAAACTGGGATTCACTATCATTCCCTTCATTTGCATAGGATTCCCTGCTAATGCATAGTTACATGTCTCATACTGAGCCTCCCCCCTTAGCAACCACTACTCACTGGCCATGTTGTCTTCTGCCTGCCACTGACTTTCATGGCAGAATAGTGATTTTAGTTAGAATGCTTATTTTAGGTTTATTTTATTACTTTCCCCCCCAATCTCGTTTGCGCACCGCTGCCCTACGCTTGACAGCAAAGATGGCTAAAAAAAATAAAAGTTGATTTTTAATTTATTACACTGTTTGCAATGCCAATGGCCTTATACTTGGCCATTGGCCTACTTCCTGACTGATATACAGCCTTTATTTGGAGTTGTCACAACTCTGTTTTGGATTTTGCAGAAATGTACTGGGTTACTAACCAAGTACATTTCTACAGATTAAACTAGTCCTGCATGGCCGGTTTCAAGCTTCCTGGATAGCACATTCACCTCATTTGCATGGATTTCCCCTGCAAATGGGGTGATTTGCATACACGGGCTTAGTCTGTGCAGGACTAGTGCAGGCATTCTCGTGCATGCAACTACAGGCTGTTCCTGGATTGCACGGCAGACATATTGCCTGCTAGAGCTCCTGCACTAATCCTGCATGCTGTGCAAGGCATGCAGAATCCGGGGGTCTATTTTACAAGGACACAAGATACAAAAATATAACATATTTCTGCCTAACATCTGTGAACAGAATTCCCACTGAACATGTCAGCCACATCAAAATACTAGAGTAATCACAGAACAAATTAAAAAACTAAAAACATTTGAATAATACATCAGTTATGTAGTATCAAAAACAAACCAAAAAACGAATCATATTACACATGTCCAATTCCTATTCAATGCAATTTTCGCTAGCAAAAAGTCAGCACACACTTCTACCCCAAATAAATTTATACGTATTACCAAATCAAATTATTAATAAAAATAAATAAATAAACTAGTTGGAAAAGTGCTATAACAAAATTTTCAAAACAGCTGCAAATCTAATAAATAAATCACAGTACTAAAACTATTCCTTTGGCTAAAACTATAATATACATATATTCACTGTCACATAACTTAAGTCTGCTAAAATATTATATATAAACAAAATATGCCTAGCAATCAATAGTCTCATTCAAAGATGCTTCCCACTTAGGCAGCATAGATCTCAAAATCAGTATAAAATCATCATAACAAAATCAAACAACCACCTACATGCACCCTCTTCTTGGCACATGAAGTAAAATTATGAAACTCAATCTCTAAACATCTGAAAATAGAAATAAATAAACAGTCCATAATATGTTTAGATAATCTACAAAAGTACCTAACATCGACACAGACATGCTCAAGCATAAAAATCTAACTAGACTTCAAAATTATACTAAACTAAACTAATCACAGTTGCAATCCCAAATAAAGTCATTAATGTTAATGTACAATATCATCTGCTACATCATCAATATCTACTAACCTTGGTCACTTTTCCTTGCACTATTTTATCTGCTCCACTCTACTTTCCACAAGCTCCTACTACTTCTGCATATGTACATGTCCTCTTTGTTCAGTTGCTATAATAAAACTCTACCTTCTCTTATTAAACGTCTACTTTTTTTTTCAATAAAAATACATTGATGTCCATTTCTGTCTTCCTCTGTTACATTTCTTGCCAGTAAATAATCTAATCTAATATTGTTTACTACTGTCATGATAGGCAAACTAATTTGCACTATCAAAATCAAACAATGCTTGCTAAAATTATGGAGAAGACATATTGAAGGCCAAGTACCAGAAGAGCAGAGTTTCTTGCTTAATATAACATTGTACATGATGTACAGTCAATGTCCTTTTTTATGATATTTACATTATTCCTGTTAGTTATGCTCCTTGTTTTATATTATTTTATTTTATGTTACATGCGCTAATGATTTGTACTTAATATACTTTGGTAGTGTTTTTTTTCTGCCAGAAAGTCCACTGACAATGTTCTTTCAGCTGATTCAAGCTATCCTGGTCAATAAATATTAATAAAATCATCAAACAAACAAACAAAAAAATCAAGCAGACTTACAGCCTCTTCCAAAGTCCTGGCTTTTTGACTGCTGTAATATTTTTATCTGTACATCAGTTCATGAGTTTAAATATCTCATGCCAGGAACAGAAATACAAGCTATAAAAAATCACACAACTACCATATACTGTGAGATATTTGAGTTACGAAGCTTAAAACTGTTCCACTGGCACCTGTTATGTATGCATTATGTGACTGGTGATAAAAAATTATGGCAAATACACATCAAAGCCTTGGGATATAATTAATGCCTCTTAAACTCAAATAAGCCTTACATCACCAAAACAAGGTTATAATCACTGACTCTCCATGATTTCACTCACCTCAGTCTAAATCTGTAACATTTTAATACAATATTGCCAATAGTAACTTCGACATAACCAAACTATTTTCTCCTACTTAGAGGGATAGTGATACCTCTTCGATGGCAATTCGATGGCAATTACCATTTTCGGTCTTCATACTCACTGCCACCAAGTATACTAGGTATCTAATACTTGCTGAACACCCTTCAAGTGACTAAGCCAATATTGTTTTAATAAAATTTGTTAGCCAAGCAGTTTCCTTTCAAACAAGAAGATACAAAAGTCACACTAAGATTGTAAGGATACTTTTAATCGAGCACGATACCAGCCACAAGTTTATGAATGCAAAAATGAAAAGACTTTGGGCCAGATTCATGAAGGCTTGCACGGAGTCTAAGAGTAGAGTAAGACTCCATGCAGCCAACATGTCCACCGAGCGATCCAGGAACAGCCAGTAGGGGCGTGCAACAGAGCTCTCAAAACGAGTTCTACACGGACAGGGCTTGGATATGCAAATTACCTCAATTGCAGGTGAAAGCTATGCAAATGAGGTAAATTTGCGATCCAGGAAACCCGAACCTGTCCAAGTAGGAGTAGTGTTATTTGCAGAGATGTACTCAGTTGACAACTGAGTATGGTTCTGCAAATAGCAAAACGGAGCCGTGACAGCTCCAAAAAAGGATGCATTTACATGAGGAAGCATGCCAATGGCTAAAAATCCGGCCATTGGCAATGTTCAGTGATGCAAAATAAAAATAAAATAATTTTTTTTTTAATCCCGATCTCCGGGGTTTAAGTGTAGCACAGCGCCGCGCAAACATGCTGTACCCTAAAAACCAGAAAATCAATAATTAAAATCCACAAATGTGGATTTTATTGCTAATATGAATTTACAATGCAAGGGAATGGCAGGCTGAAGACAACATGGCCACCGAGTAGAGGTTGCTAAGGGGGGAAGCTCAGTCTAAGAGATGTAACCAAGCATTAGTAGGCAATCCTATGCAAATGAGGGTTAGGATAGTGAATCGCAAGTTTACATTGAAAATGAGCACAGTCAGTGGAGTGTAGGAGTAGGATAAGGGGAGTAACAGAGTAGAAGATAGGTGACATCATGCGGGGGGTATGTATGAAAGAAGTGAAGCTCATTGGAGCAGAGTGGCATGTGTCAGCTGTCAGTTACACATCAATGAAAGAGGTGTGTCAACAGGTAGGCTAGGTAAAGGCAAGAAATCGAAGGTGTATGCCGTGGATAACACTAAAGTTTCTTGCTGAGTGTGTATGCACACGGGTGCATGCCTATAAACCCGAGTAAGACTGTGTGCATACTTGTAAGCATGAGTGCGCGCATTTAAGCTGGAGTAAGCATGTATAAGGCTGTTGAAAGAGTTGTAAGCACGTTTGCACCGGTGTGCACACGTTTTAAGAAGAATAAGCAAGTTTTAGTCCATGTAAGCATGTGTGCGTGCATGTGAGTTGCTGTGCACCTGTTTGCGTTTGTGCACGCGGTGCTGCCCCCCGAGGAAACAGAAAGGAAAAAGGAAGCATAACAAATAGAAGAAAGTTACCAGGGAGTTCTAGCAGAGCTAGCAGGTAAAAACAATCAGAATCAGGCAATTACACAGGCAGTAAACTAGCCCAGCCCAGCCCAGCACCTAAAACTCTGCAAACAACAGTCCATTATGTTTCCCTCAAGAGACACTGCAACACTGCAGTAAGCTAACAGAAGTGAAAACTGAAAAAGCTTTAGTGAGACAAAGAAATGTTAAGGGCTGCCATTGCTGTTATAAGGCGACATATGCAACATGCTGAGGGTGGTGACAATGCAAATGCTGCTGGACAACCCACAGTGAGGACATGTAGAAGAGTGTATAGGCCCAGGGTAACTTACCAGGGGCTACATGAGCTGGAGATAGTGGAGCGCTATAGAGTGGACAGAGACCTCTTGCAGCAAATTGTTGAGCTGTGCAGGCCACATCTCACACACACAACCAACAGAGGGGAACCCATCCCTGTGTAAACCAAGGTATGTGTTGGCCTAAGAATATTAGCAACAGGTGCCTTCCAGAGACCAACTTGTGATATGATGTGGATATCACAGGCATCAGCATCCAGGGTACTGCACCAGTTCCTGGATGCCATGTCAGCACATGTCGGTGATCATGTATATTTCCCCAATTCCCGTGAGGTATTGGCCAGCAATATGCGTCTCTTCCAGCAAATAATGGAATACCCTGAGGTAGTAGGTGCAATAGACTGCACGCACATATGCATCAAAGCACCAGCCGGTTAGCGGGGTAGGGTCTACTTCAACTGCAAGAGCTTCCCCTCCATCAACTGCCAGGTCATGTGTGATGCCCAGGGCATAATACTGAATGTGTGTGCTGGCTGCCCTGGAAGCTACCATGATTCCCATACCTGGCATCTGACGCAGCTGTACCAGACATTTGCCAGTGGGGACATCCCACATGGTCATCTAGTGGGGGATGCTGGCTATGCACTGGAGCCGTGGCTGATGACACCCATCAGAAATGCACACACACCTAAACAGGAATGCCATAATGAGGCACACGCACAAACATGAAATGTAATCGAGCGTGTGTTTGGCCTGCTCAAGTCAAGGTTCCAGTGCCTGGACACATCTGGTGGAGCCTTGCAGTACTCACCAACTACATGTACCCAAATTGTCATGGTATGTGCTATGCTACATAATATGATCCTGCAAAAACAGCTGCAGCAGGACCAGCATAGGCCCGGGCCAAATAGCCCCCCACCATTGCCAGGGCCATAACAGACAGAGCATGAATCTGAGGAGGAACAACCCGAGCCTTCCCCAGTAGGCAGAAGGAGGCATGCCCAGTACACTTTGGCCTTGGCAAAGAGGCAATGCATAGCACATACACTGGCTCAGTAGGAACTCTGGAAATGATACCTCTCTCTCTGACTCGTACATATAGTAAAAGGGATGCCTAACATGACACTACCTGTTTTCAAACATGTATAGGGAGTGTAATATGTGCATCCGACATAGACAGCCCTGCAGCACCACCTGAGGCATGATTGCCATGTGTTAAGCAATATAAAGCAGTGCTAAATAGCATTTACCACCATGTAGTATATGTAAACCAAATCGCACACACCAACTAGCACAACTGTGGTCAATGTTGAGTAATATTGGGCAACGTCCAGCAATGTTGGTTAATATTGAGCAATGTCAGACAAGCTTGGTCTAAGTAGGGCATAGCTGGACAAAAGCCATCATGCTCATATTTGCTCTACTGGCCCTTAAGCAGTCTGGTTTGCTCAGTATGAAAATAGAAAGCAGTGATGGGTCTTGAACCCAGGATACTGTGCACGACAGTCATAGTACTGAACCACTAAACAATGACAGTATTGCAGTGGTCGGCCTGTATGAAGAAATGTTGATAAGTCTATGCAAAGTATCTCATGGAATCTTGCAGGCACAGCATAATCCCTGTCGAGTTATGACACAAAGGTGAGTCCTGCAGTAAGAATAAAACCTGACTTTCAACACACACAGTATAAATGTTAATATTGGTCATATTCACACACATAAACAAATGTAGTGGACCTCAGACAGCAACATACTGAAAGGTCACACTGGGCATGCTCACACACTTGAATAAATGAGACAAATGTCAGGCAACAAAACACTGAAAATCTGAACTGGGCATGCTCACACACTTCGGCCATGTCTGAGTACAGCAGTGGGCCACACATATCTGGCAGTTGCATGTGTTAACCCAGGAACCTCTCACTATTCAGCAATCTGCCCTGTGCACACAGTTATATGACAACAGACACATATATAACATAGTGGAGCCCTGTCATAATCAAATATGTTCTGCAGATACCTAAGTTATTCATAGAAAGTGGGAAAGCAAAGACAATAAAAACCTGTAATCAGTATCATCAATAAACATTATGCATCCCGAACATTAGCATAGGTTCAGAGGTTGATACTAGGCTATCTGCCCTAGGGCATGTACAAGTCTAGCCAGAGTGTGTTTGGCTTTGCAACCCTGTCAGATTAGTACACTGTGCCTGTGAATAGTAGGTCACACAAGATAGCCCATTACGTTTAGTCTATTGTGCCTCTGTCTAGCAGGGGCACAGAAGATATCCCAGGGGTAAACATACGATCACCCATCCACTTGTCAAGATGTCTCCTGTAGGTGGTCAGTGGGTGGCTCTGCCTATGCGAAACCAGGATTACATTCCGGAGTGAGTGGAGCCTCTGGGATAAGAATCTGTCCCTCCAGCATGTCCTAGTAACATCTGTGCTGAGGTTTATGTCCCTGGAGTGTGTAGCTCCAAGGGATTTGGATATCCTGAGGTGGAGCATGTCCATTAATTTTGGGTTGGACATTTCCTTAAACAACAGGCATACATCACATCCGAGTAGGCGGTAAGCCACTGAGTAGAGCTGGAGTTACTGTATCCAAACTGCACAGGGCATCTGTGTGAGTCCCTAGATCTACTTGTTGAGGAACTTTTGTGGCCATTACAGTTGCTGCAGGTGTCAGGTAAGGTACATCCCAAATGGGGCATTGTAACCAAGCATGGTTGTGATGAGTATAGGGGCACAATGACCTCACTTGATCTAGATGTGAAACCATATGGGATAAGGTAGGCTATATAGAAGGTCTGTCTAACCACTTTGGCAACATAATTGTCAAAGGCGAGAGTACGAACAAGTCATGTCCTCAAACCCCTAGCAACTCCTACTGTACGTAATGGATTACCACCTATGTGGTAATGTGTGGGCATGTTGTTATTCCCAAAGGGGATGACTATGCATCTAATGGCATTTAACTGTAGGCCATGGCTCTGGCACCAGTCATCCATCTCTGTGACACCCTGTTTGAGTATGCATGTGCCAGATGGAGAGTTGATTATGGAACCCAGTTTGCAGTCATTTGCAAACATGGTCAGTCATATTCCTCCTGTGTTAGCCTGTACGTCAGAGAAATATATACTGAACAAGAGAGGTCCCAGGACTGAGCCTTGTGGGATGCCACATGTAACTGGTGTATAGTCAGACATGGCACCTGCAATAATGACCATGTAGGTGCTATCCCTGATCCAGTTAGCAATCCATCTTGTGAGATATGTGTCGAGATTGATGCTGGTGAGCCTATGTATAATGGCCGAGTGGGGTATTGTGTTGAAGGGTTTTGCAAAGTCCAGGTAGGCTGTGTGGACAACCTTCCCTATGTCTATGGACCTGGTAACTGTTTAAAGAATACAAACAGGTTCAAGAGGCAAGATCTGCCCGCAACAAAGCTGAAATGTGTAGGACCCAGTGTCTGCAGGTTCCCGATGTCTATGTGTATGAGTTCCATGACAATATGCTCCATAGCTTTGCAGAACAGGCTAGTTAGGCTTATAGGGCGATATTGTCTGGGGTCCGTTGTGGCATCACCTCTGTGGAGCGGGACCACTGTCGCTGTACTCCATTCCTTGGGTACATATCCTGTAGTAACTCTGATTTTGAACAGTGAATTAATGTGAGGGTTACTTTCATCATGAAGCTTGTGTAAGACGCAGGCCGGGACACCGTCTGGTCCCATTGATTCTGTGTTGTCTGCTTTGGGGAGGGCAGCATTCACCTGTTCATTTGTGATGTCAGGGAGGTTACACTCTGTTGGGATGGACAGTTGCTCCTTAGGGGGGATGGGGGGGAGACATCTGCACTGAACCTGTTTGCCAGGATGTTGGCAATGTCTGTGGGTTCAGGGTATGTTTAGTCAGTATGCAGTAACTCACAGCATATCAGTGAGTGTCCACCCAGGTTCCTGACATAACTAAAGAAGGCCTTGTGATTGTCCTAAGTGTCTGGTGCAATTGTCCGTTAGAAGCGGGCCTTAGATGAATTCATGAGTGATCATAGCTTTCTGCTAGTACAGATCACAGATGCCTTCCCTGTCTGGGATTGTGCTCTATCATGTAGTAGCCTCCTCCTTTCATTGTATAGCTTATTAATGGCCGGGGTCCACCAGACAGGTCCCCTGCCATTGGAGGAGTGAGTCTTGTTGTTATTTGGGATAGCATGATCCATGCAGTCCACTAGGTGTCCATAGAATGCGTTCGTAAAGGATTCAGTGGTCTGAGCCATATTTACCACTGTCCCGGGGTCTTTGAAGGATACCACCTTGGTTTGGAGAAGTGTGGCGTTTGCTTTTGAGAAGTTCACCAAGATTATCTACGATGGGTGTGGGGACAGGATATGGATGTCCAGTGAGATAAATGTATGGTCTGACCTTACCAATGAGGGGTATACCTCTGGTGAGGAACATAGAATCCCTATGCTGGTGATGATCAGGTCCAATATGTTTCCCCCTCTTGTGGGTGTGGTGACCAGTTGTGCCATAGCATTTGAGTTTACAAATAGTAGCAACTGTTGGGTGAGGTTGTTGGGGCTTCAGTAGTATCCCCAGTCAATGTTTGGGTATTTGAAGTCACCCAATATAATGGTGTTTGGGGAGACCTTCATATTCTCCAGTGTTCCCACGAAAGCCGAATGTGGTTCCTGAGTTTGGGAGGGTGGTCTGTAGTAGGCTACGAACTGAAAGGCAGTTTTGCACACTGTTAGTTGCACATGTATGGTCTGCGATGCTTTGTGCAGTGCTACTAACCTGGAGGTGTGTGTATCTGTGATGTATATGGATACACCCCCTATTTGTGTTGGCCGTTCTGAGTCTTGTGGTCAGAAAGCATGGTATGAAGTATAACCTGGTACTGCTGGTGTGCATTTGTGAGCCTGAACCAGGTGTTTGTTACTGCACAGATATCGATATTCTCAATACTGAGGAGAGTCCTGAGTGGGCACATTTTGAGGGTAACACATCTGGTGTTGAGCAGCATTACCCTTAGTTTCTTTTACCCTGTAATGTCTATTGAGGTGGGTTTGTCTTTTGAACCTCGCTTAAAAAAGGCACTATGGGGGTGGCAAGAGCCTTAGCCAGTATTCAAAAGTCCAAGGGTGACAGGTGCAAGCTGTCCATAGCGAAGCTACGTGGCATGTTGAGCATGTCACCTCAGGCTGACAGACATTGGATCCTCTTTGAATGACACCAATATGTTAGCCAACTGTTAAAAGTGATCATTTTGTCTGTATACTGTGACATCATTCTTGATGAGTGTAAGATGCTACACAAGGTCAGGGTCATACTGGCCTGAGCTACATGATCAGAGAGTTCCTCTATGTATCATGTCATGTGGTCCAGGGAGGAACATCTGAGGTTATTCGCACCAGCATGGACAATGATGGAGCCATTTCTGTTCTTGCTGTGTTATATGGCAGATCCTGGCACCCGACAGACAGCTCAAAGTGACCATCCCCTTGTTCGGCCTGGTTAGTGGGACGTCAGTGCATCTGACAATAAGTGTCACCTATTACAAGTGTATTAGGTGTGTCGTTTAGCCCTAAGGGCAGTGACTGTGTGGCACACTGACTTTGTGAACTATGTCCCTCGACCCATGATTGGCACAATTAGGGTTGGGAGGGTGGCCTAATGGTTAAGGTGTTTTCCTAACAAACACAAAGTGCAGGGTTTGAGTCTCACAAGGGATAATTGGCTAGGCTTAAAATGGCTCGCAAGAGCTGTTAGCTTAGTACTAATCTATGAACCTATGTGATATGTTGGTATTGTAGTGAGGTAGCAGTTGTTTGTGTGTCTGCGTTGGAGGTCTCTGCTGCTTAGGCAGTTTATTTAGAGCCTCCGTGTATGTTTATGTGTGATAATGTAGTTTGATTGCTGTCGCTATAGGTCTATGTGAGACTGGATTTGTGGTGTGTGTGGTTACCTTCACCACCTGATAGACTGTGCCAGTCATGGGTCGAGAGAGCTCAGCCTCCTGTATGTCTATATAGTTGCATCTCTCACATATATCTGAGTGTGTTGGGAGGAGGAGAGGGTTGTCGGTGTACATAAGGCAGTTGTGACATTGTGTTAAAATTCCAATATTCACCAGCTGGACGGGAGAGTACACACGAAACTGACCCCTGGACATGCCAGGATATTATGATGACATACTCTGTTGACTGATCACAAAGGATCAGTAGGGTGTTAAGTGTGTAAAAGAGTATAAGAGGGGTTTAGTGCTCAGGTTTTTCAGTGTTTTGTAAAGAGTAGCTGCGAAGGAGTCCAGACTGAAACATGCCACCTCCTTCAGCTATATCATAAATAGCAATGTACACTCATATATGTCCTGAGTCAGGGCCAGCTGTACCTGACTGACAATGTCGACATCCTGTCAGACAGGCCCATATATACATACCCACCTCCCACTGATGAAAGGCCCTATCATCATACCAGGTGATATCACATGTAGAATGGGTAAACAGTTCCCCCCAAAGCCAAAAGCATGGCAGCAATTGGATTACATTGTTTCCCTATATGTGTCATGAGTGAACTACAGAACAAACAGACCCTGCACCTGAACAGTCTGTTGAGCCTCATCCTCTCCATAGGATCTGAAACCATTGAATGTGTTACAGCAACATATGGCACTCCCCACAAATGTTGGTGCACAACACACCATGGGAAGTATAGTCCAATAAGCCTATGAAGTCTGATCTGCAAGGCAATGGAGTCCATCATGATTGAAGTCATAAACAGAGCTATTGGAAGCTGACAAACACACAACCCTACAAACTGTGGTATGTTCATGGGCAGATCATGGTTCCCAAACATGCTAGACTGTTTGCAAGGCAGCCACCCAGGACATACATCACTGAACGCAGCTAAACATGTCCCACATTGACTTTGAATAGCCCTTTATCAACATCCCAGACACATGCCGCATCCACAAAATAAACAATATGTGCATAAATATGTGTTGTCATATGAAGGAATGGCAATTTGTCCACAGATAGATCACACAAGCTAAGAATTGTGGGGTCCTGTTCAAGCTGTTAACACCTGCTGACCCACATGGTTCATTCCTGGGATTGCATAAAACAAAGTGTACACACATTACCATGTCCAGTGTGATGATGTCAGCATCCTACAAATATAGCAGGAGAAACAAAATCCCCCAGTAAAGCATATAGCATGTCGTGTTAATGTGTATTTCTCTAGTATCATAGCATAGTTAGGTAGGGGTTCAAAACCTGGAATTGCTGACTGCGTGTATGTGTGTGTTTCCTTTGAGTGGAGTCCCCTTTTTGGAGACTGGAAAAACACATTAAAAGAGGTACAATCCTCTTTGGAAAGTCTGATGATGTCAGCATCCTACAAATATAGCAGGATAATAAAAACCACCCAGTAATATATATAGCGCGTTGTGTTAATGCGTATCCCACTAATATCATAACATAGCTAGATAGGGGTTTGAATCCTGCAATTGCTGACTGTGTATATGTGGGGGGTGTGTATATATGTGTGTGATTACCTTTGAGAAGAGTGCTCTTTTTGGAGACTGGGAAAACACATCAAAAGAGGTACATTCCTCTTTGGAAAGTGTGCTGTTGTCAGCATCCTACAAATACAGCAGGAGAAACAAAACCACCAAGTAAAGCATATAGCGCATCGTGTTAATGCATATTTCTCTAGTATCATAACGTAGTTAGGTAGGAGTTTGAATCCTGCAAATACTGACTGTGTGTGGGTGCGTGAATACCTTTGAGAGGAGTGCCCTTTTTGGAGACTGGGAAAACACATCAAAAGAGGTACATTCCTCTTTAGAAAGTGTGCTGATGTCAGCATCCTACAAATATAGTAGGAGAAAACAAAACACCCAATAAAACATACAGCACGTCGTGTTAATGCGTGTTTCTCTAGTGTCATAACATAGTTCAATAGGGGTTTGAATCCTGCAAACGCTGACAGTGTGTGTGTGGGGGGGTGTGTATGTAAATACCTTTGAGAGGAGTGCTCTTTTTGGAGACTGGGAAAACACATTAAAAGAGGTACATTCCTCTTTGGAAAGTGTGCTGATGTCAGCATCCTACAAATATAGCAGGAGAAAATAAAGCACCCAGTCCAGCATATAGTGCGTCGTGTTAATGCATATTTCACTAATATCATAACCTAGTTAGATAGGGTTTGAATCCTGCAATTGCTGAGTGTGTGTGTGTGTGTGTGTGTGAGACACTGTTGGGCAAAGCGGTGTGGGTTTTGCTTTTACTATGGTATGACATATCAGGATTAAAACAGTATGTGCATTGCACACATCAGGTATCTGTGTGGCAAATAAATATATGTACATGTAACCTCAATTAGTACATAGGTGCGAAGCCTGCATACTACATGAATACATTTGTTTCCTTTGATAGATTGTGCCGCTGCTTCTCAGATCGTAGGTCACATATGTATGTATGTGACAAGGCCGGCCACTGTAGTGATCTGTGGTCAAGGTCATCTGTGCCACACACACCCATGACAGTTACTATAGAGTAGTCTGAGTGAGGGTACATGCCTGGGGTATATGTCAGACATGTTCATACACAACAACTTCTGGCAATAATGGACAGTCATTATAGGTGTACAACAGCATTTTGGATATGCATACAGGCCCATAATGTCTTATGTGATATACAGAGGGACTCCACAATACCTCTGGATATGTGGATACCAAGGGACAGATGACATAACACTTGGCTGTATGTACATATTGCTACCCAACATACATGTTGGGGGCTACCACCTATGTGGTACTGTCGGGATAGTATGTATAGTAAATGTGGATGACTATGCTATGGTTGGCTTAGAGCTATACAGCATGTGTTGGACAACAGGTTTCTGTCTGTATGATACCCTTGTGTAGGATATGTGTCCCATCCAGAGAATGCATTGTAGGCCAATGCATGCATTTACAGATGTGAATGGACAAATCCCTAGTGTGTTTGCATGTACCTAAGCGGGCTATATGCCAAACAGGTGTGGTCCCAGGTACGGGTGGCAGTCAATACCACTGGTTACTGTTATAGTATAGTACCAGAAGGATCCAACTGTTACTGAGTTCCCCACATCTGTGTGTCAGTTGTCAGGACATCATCTAATGATTGGTTATGGTCAAGCTGTTGAGGTTGTGTATACTACCAGAATGCAAAATATTGACAGATATTAACAGTATCACCCACAGCATAGTGTCAAACCATGTCATACACACATGTGTACCTATGTTAGAACATATCTGTAGTAGAATGCATACTGGCCATCGAGAGATACTATGAGATGTTAACAATGTGTAATACAGGGTATGTCACACGTCCCATGTGTCCACTATGCACGTACATGCAGACAGTACGCACCCACCATGTTCACAGATGTACACCTGCTAATCTGTACTGCACACATCACACACGTACTGTCCACGCACTGACACATGCTGGCAACATTATACACTTCAGCCACGTGGCACATGGGTGGACAATACATACTCAGGCTTAACACTGGTGTAAACAATGCTACAATCACAGTCATAGCTTTGATGCATCATGCCTGCTCAGATATACCTACAAGGATATCATTACACTTTCCAGTTGACAACATGCTAATATTGCTACACTAATATAATGTCACCCTGTGCATCAGCATCATGTTAGCCTGTTCCTGCATCAATGTTACAGATGACAGGAGGTGGCACAGGTGTCATCATATGCACAGGGTGTGTTGTTGGTTTGCCAGAGCCCGACATTGACCCATCCAATCGACATGTGTGTGTGTGTATGTGTGTGTGTGTGTGTGTGTGTGTGTGTGTGTGTGTGTGTGTGTGTGTGTGAGGGACAACAGTACAGCATGGGCCAATGTTGATGTAATGTGTGTGTGTATGCGTGAGCCCTAGTTGTTTGGTTAATGTGTGTGTGTCTGCATGCACACAGCTCCACCATGTGGCTGCCATATACAGGAGGTTGTGGGACAGCCACAGATTATACCTGCCAGGCTGTACAGATCATTGTCTCTGGCCATGGACACTGTACCTGTGCCTGGCAGGGGTGCTACGGATAGTATCGGGTACCAACCCTGACTGGGTACTATCATCAGATGCAGAGGTATGTCGGGTGGACCCATGTCCCTGCTGGGACTGGCCAGAGCCCCGTGCACGTGGTCTACTAGGACAGTCAATCGACAGGCCAGCCCCAGCATTGCTGGGGCTGGTACTGCCACTACAGGAGCGGTTATGATCTGTGGGCCGTCCACGACGACTGCCAGTCATTGATGTTGCTGGCATACGTCCAAATTGATGTGTCAACCGTCCCGCATGGTCCTGGCTCATGGAAAACACATTGTGGAGGGCATCTAATGTCTCCCCCAACGTCTATCAATGACCTCGGTGTAATTCCGGATGGCACCGGCAAGGTCACGGATGCTGTCATTGATAGCGGTGTAGTGGACCCTCTGCGCCCTTAGTCCCTGTCTGGTGTACCGTTCCATACGTGCCTGTGTTTGCATCACAGCCCGGAACATACTTGAGGTCGTAAGACCTGTGGGGGCACATCTGCCAGGGGCATTACGACCAGCGGTGCTCCCACAAGAACCCCTGGACATCCGCCTATGTGGTATTGTTCCAGTAATCCAGGTATGGCTGCTGTGAGGGGATGCAAGTGCCATGGATACCACACTGTCCTGGTCAATGCCAACTGTATGCTGTCCCTCGGCTAAGGCCATTGGTGATGAGGGATGTATTGGCAGTATGAGTGTGCGCATAGATGGGGTGGAAAGCTGTGTACTGTCGATTGGTGGACCAACGACAGACCGTGTCAAACCTGCCTGTGCCACAATACATGTTTCATCATCTCCACTATTTGTGGCAATGACTTCAAGTTCCCGGCTGCATTCACATTCAGCCAACTCAACCTTAGCACCTGTGAGAGGAAGACAGGAAACACACTTTACAATCTGTGCATGATAGCACACATGAACACGTGCACACATGAACACATGCACACATGCACACACGCACACATGCACACATGAACACATGCACACAAATACACTCCTCACTACAGCAGATACACACACACACACACACACACCAGCAATCCAACACATACTCAATAGTGGGTGAAGGTGGGTGACAGTGTCACAAGGCAAACAGTCACCTCACATGTGTCAGCATGCAGAATATGTGTTGCACAAGACCATGCAGTGCGAGTGTAGATGGCCCTAGTTAATAACAGTATACATGGCTTTGATGCATGTGTGTAGTTGTACAGTGATTGGCTACACACTGGAACACAATGTGTACATGGACACAACATTGCTGTGCAAGTATTATCAGCTCTGCAATGTCCTGTGCACCATCACTCACAGGTATACATACCATGGCTGCATGTGTTATCTGTGTGACTATGCCTATCCAGTGTGCAGTACGGTGTTGTCACAAGTGTGTCTGATGCTCTGTGTATTGCATGTCATTGAGGCAGCTAGTGACATTACTGAGCTGTGCAACATCTTACAGCAAACATGCACAGAATGCATTATGCATAGGTGTGTTACGTGTACTTGGCCTACACCTCACCTATGACATGCACATTTCATTACCAATATTGCAGTTATACCACACTCACCAGCATGGATCGTCTGCCCTACTGTCACACCATAGGGACCTACAAGGATTTGAGAGAGTACATCAGTGGCCACAACTGTGGCATTGCTACTGTGGGTTTGCTAAACTACAGTAGAACAACAGTCGACAGTCACAGGTGTACAGATAATATTCCAAATATCAGTATTGCACAACACTAGGCAGCACAACTGCTAAACACACAGTACACATCTCACGTATACATAATCTAACAATACAGGTAACTGTAGTCTACAGATAGGGCATGTTACCTGCATGCTCCATGTCAACATTCTGGGTGGCTCCGGCCTCCATGACAACACATGTCTATGGCAGTTGCTGTTGTTGTCCAGGAGCCACCACACTTAGGAGCAGCTCCTCCACTCTGGTGAGGGGGGGATGTATGGCCACCCCACCACCTGTGCCAAGCTGTTGTCTATGGATATCAGACGCATGCCGCCGGACATGTCTAATTAAATCACTGCAGTGATGGCGTACCTGCTCATATGTCCGGTTATGCATGCCTATGTCAGTTACCTGACAAACAAGATCTTGCCACAGTGTAGTCCGCTCATGCTGGTGCTGGTTGCTTCTGGAAAACCGCAGTGAGTAGTGCTGTACCAGGCTGTGGTGGATTACATCTTTCTCCTCTGCTGTGTAACAAGCGTTACATTGGTGGGCCATCAGTCTGAAAGAGAAATGAACAATATGTGTGAGCGAGTCCTGTGGCACCCTTTATACCCTTACCCACTGATATCACTTCACTGCCATATATACCATCCGTTTGTCTGTCAGAGGATACACACATTCAATACCACATATTGGTTCTCAGGCCACAACTGACTAACAGTGCCTGGCACACTCTATATATCAAACCACTATACAACAGTACCCGGCACACTGTTTGTGACAAAATGCACAACCTCGCCACAGGGGAATATATCACACTAATGCACGAACAAAGATGTTATCCATTGCAATGAATGTAAAGTACAGTTACAGTAGTACCAGTAAACCACCCTAGTCACTGATGCCATACCCCTGCCTAACATATGTGCACAGTTGTTAATATAGGTGGCATACTGCTGTAACAGAGTATATATGTTACTAGATACACATGTATGCCCTGTAACACACATATGATTGTGGGTATGGTACAGGCATAATTACACACACATCAGACAAACATACAACACACCACTGTATGACAACACAGATGAGCTTTACCTGTGTACCATTCAGTACTGTGTGCCACTACTTACAAACCCTTATGCCTGAGGTATGTACTCTGTGCAGACTACAGGAAACACACAAGACAGTGTTTCCAAGCAATGTGAACATACACCATACTGTGCTGTTTAGGCCTACAGCTTCAGGTAGTACTACAGTTCATATTGGAGTTGGATTCACCAGCAGTACCACTCACTAAGCATACATGTATTGCTTTAGCCTACAATGGGACAATGCCATACTACTATGTCTGCCTAGCAATAACATACACATGTTTTGCTGGCCTCACAGCTAGTACAGACACTACCACGTAAGATACAACTTCACACTAAGCTATCATACCTTTGCAGACCTTGCACACATTCAGTGTTACACTCATTCAACCTCACATAGCAGGTATTGCATTGAGTACATGTGTGAGTACTAATACCTACAGCAGCCTAGCCATATGATACCCTGGCCTCACACATGTACTTTGATTTCACTTGCCCCTGTCCCACAGAGGTGATTAAACAATCATCAGGGGTATTTATGACAACTGCTAATGAAGAGCATTGTTTGCTATTGCTAGGTGGTTTATTCCAGAGTATGGCATATCTCTGAGATAGGAACCTATTCCTACAGCATGTGCTGTTTAGTGAGCTGATGAGGTTTAGGGCCATATGTTGCCATGGTGGTTGTCACACAGCTATGGGTGTGACATACCTCTGCATGTCCGGCAGAGGTCACCTCTGGCAATACAGTCTAGCTGTGGTTTTGTGAGTCAGTCTGCATAGGGCATCTGTTTGAGGCCAGTATTACCCTTTGTGAGGTATGTCTGTGGCCTTTCCACTTGCTGTAGTTGTCATGTGAGGTACATACCACACGGGGCATTGTGATGAGTAGAGGGGAACACTGACCTATATTTCCCTAGATGACACACCTGTTGTGATGACACGTACCACATAGACAGATTACAAGTCTAGTGTGGCACTGTCCTTATCAATCAAAGTGGAGGCTACTGTCCACCTGTGTCCCATGTTCTCTTATCACACCATCAGTGTTAGGTAGATTTCTACCTATGTGGTAGTTAATGGGTACAGTGTTTTGGAAAGGAGGGATGGCACAGCAGTAGTGACACCTATCTACAGTCCATGCCTTGGTCACCACACACCTGTTGCGGTACATATGATCCCATGTCTCTCTCTCTCTCTCTATATATATATCTATATATATATATATATATATATATATATATATATATATATAGATATAGATATATATATATATATATATATATATATATATATATATATATATATATATATATATAGATATACATACATATCTATACACATACATGTACACATCCATTGCTGTCCATATACATGTACTATATGTAAATATAGGCACATGTACAGTCCACCTTTCATGGTGGGGATATCACTTACGCGACAGTTGTGAGATGTACAGTTATGTGATTATATTGCACAGTGTTGTGCAGAATGCATTTTGGCATCCTCAGCCCATGTAGCTTTAGCAGGCCTCACTGGCTGTAACACAGCAGATCTGACAAATCAGTCCCACACCGTTGAACCACCGCATGACATATATCAGCACTGCATGATGTTTTCTATGCCACATACTACGACCTACATAGATATATGCACATAACAGCCTTCAACAACATATATGTGTCCACCCTTCACTAACAGTTGCAGTATGTCCCTTCCCCTATGCACATGTGCAGATACAGATAGATACATACTGCTGCCACATATGGATGATTTACAGTGTGTAGAGTACTCTTCAGGAACATCTACTAAATGCCGGCACATACATATGAGTTACATACCTTACCTTTGTATTTCTCTGCTCCATCTGTTGTTACTGTTTCGTTGTTTATTTATTTTTTTTTTTGGCTGTTTTGTTTGGGTTTTCTCTGTCTGTTTCTGTCTCTTTTGTCTGTGTCCCTGTCTCTGTCTGTGTCTCTGTCTCTCTCTCACTCTCACTCTCTATCTCTCTGTTCCTGCAATGATATTATTGCATGTGTGGACAGCACGTACAGCCTGCTTTTCTAGGTATCTGCACATGTGCATGTGACAGCCTCTGCACCAATTGGTGCCCACCATTAAGTAATTCCATGCAGCCAGCTGTGTGGTAATTGCAGTACTCACTGTGATTGCAGCCCACTGCTATAAAATGCTAGGTTAGGTAGGCGTAGCCATTTCAGCTTTCCAAGGTGGGGCCCATGCTTGTTTGCTCTGGACACCGTTGTGTCAGTCAGAAGGTTGGTATATGTTTCTTATCTGAAGCCAGGGTTGTAGCCAGTGATATGCATGTTGTACTCAAACGTGAATGTTGCTGCTTCCAGTACACACTTCTCAGTTTAGACATTTACTCACCCCTCCAAATTCTAACACAGGATACATGGGAGTATGTACTTTCTTTCTGAATTAGACAATTAACTGCCATACAAATGTAGTTATTGCAATGTATTCCTGTGGCACATGCACTGTTTGTGAACTGCTATACTGTAATTATTAAGTTACTCACTTCTGAACAGTTTGTGGCTTGTTTGTGTTGACATTAGCACAGGCTGCTCAAGACAACTGGACATATTTCAGTACTGAGTATGCCTACCTACACCCTTGGTTTTGTCTGAATACACAGGTATGTTGTACCTTTGGGTAGGGGTGCAGAACTGCAAAGAGCATTTTTTATTATCGTGTGAGGTTTATCTTGCTGAACATACAGGGTTGCTGTGTACCTGTTAGTCTATCAAGGCAAGTAGCCTGTCTGCGTAGCTCCCACCTGTGGACATATCCAGATGGTAGCTAGAGGTTAGCCTATTATTCTTTGTGCACCACACCAGTCTTTTCAGCACTGGCACAATGGCATTGTCACAGTTGGTTGCTAGCAGTACATGGCTACATCCTGTGATATTTCTGTGTTGTACTCCTACATAAGGGCATGCTTGTGGAACTCCTTCCAAAGCTATTTGCAGAGTGTGTAACAGCAGGAATGCTGATATGCCTGTGTATTTCTGCCTCTGCCATGCCTCAGATACTCTCAGGTATATATTTGAACAGCCTCAGTGAAAGGTACATATAAATGAGATACACCTGTAATATATTACGGACATATTTCAGTTGAGACTTTCTTGGGAATCGGAGCATATGTATTACTACACTTTTTCTGACGTGCAAGCTGTGTCTACTCTCACCTATTGACATTATTCATTAAGTGTGATTCCCCACTTTTCTGCCTAATGTTAGTACTTTTCAGAGTGATTCAGGGGGGCACAGATAACATTTGTTTACAAATCAGGGACATCCCTGTAAAGCAGTCACAGTTGGAGAGTCTGGCCTCAGCCCTATTCAACTTTGCCAGTGTTTATCCTGGTCTGATACTGTGTGGTGTTTGTAAGGTGCTACTGTAACATTATTCCCTGCTAGAATGGCTGGTTCTCTTTTCACAGTCATGTCATGCAATTCCACAACAACCCAAAATCTGGTGCAGGAAAAGATAGACAGCGCATTATTTGTATTATGTATTGTATATATATATATATATATATATATATATATATATATATATATATATATATATATATATATATATAAAGTTATGATTATATGTATATAGTGTATACAGTTTTTTAGAAATACTGGAGTATGTTTTAAATATTGTAGTATGTCTTTAAATGGATTGAGCACATTTTTCGATGCCTAATTTAAGTATTTAAACCTTCATTTGGCTTGTAATTGTGTTTCTGAAGAAGTCTGTATCACAACAGATGAAAGCGCTTAACCATTACATGTGAAAGAGCATCCTGAGTTTTTGTCACTTTTATATGTTAAGAGTATCCAGAGTGGTTTGTGAATAAACGTATTGCCTCAGTTCGAGCTGTGCTGTCTATCTTTTCCTGCACCAGATTTTGGGTTCTGTGTACTGAGTTCTTGAACTCCTTCTTTTGGAATACGTTGTTGGTTCACTGGTATGGCAGGAGATCAAGGTGAGGCACCAGCTTTATTGAACAGGGAGGAATTTGCTCAATTACGGATGGAAGTCACCACTCTACAATCGGAGGTTACTAAACTCATTAATTTGGTTGGACAAACTTTAATTTCACCTAAAATATCCACAAGTCCATCCAAACAAGAAGTGTATCATAACGCTATTGAAAAAAGTATGCAAGTACAAAAAGGAAATGACATCAGCACGCAGATCGACATTCCAAATGGACAAGCGTGCGGCTGCAATGATGGCGTGCAGTCCTTACAAGACACTATTGAATCTATGAATCGAAATGTGAACACTGTTCACTCACCAGAAAATGAGTTTACATTAGATTTTAGCTTATTTCATACAAGAGACGAAGCGAAACGCATGGGAGCACATTCTAAAAGCCAGCAACCAGTAAGGACTTATTCAGCTATTACGAAAGTGCAAAATGCACAAACTAAAGGTACTGTTAACAAAGTAGCTTCTAGCCCTTATGTGAAACAACTCAGTAACAAATATTTGGGCAAAATAGACATTGGCAATGTTTTATATGGTAAAAAACAGAGCACAAATGCTAATGATGTTTTTGACCAGTTTTTGTGTGATGAATATGAGTTTGTGAATGCAGATGAACATTATCAAGTTGTAAGGAATGAGAGAGTCCCTAGTATGGGGACAGACTTTGTTAAAGATATGATTTTCGCTTTGGGAAAGAAATTATTGGCTATTAAAAATGTTAAAATAGATAATGCTTGTTTTGCTAAATGTATAGAGCTGCATATTGTTCCTAAGGGACTGAGATTTTTTAAATTACCCTTGGGGTCGATTATACAACAAGCATTATTAATGAATTTAATAATATGTTTCATGGCTTTGGTTCTGAATTTATGAGAACACTGATGAAATTGAATGATGAGGAATTATCAGTTTTAGTGAGGGAGGTAGAAAAATGGAATCAGGATATTGTTAATGATGTGTCTTTCGAACAGTGGAAGGAATTATATTACAAACAATTTCAAAACGCAGAAAACAAGGCAAAAAACATTTATGACAGGAAAAATAGGAAAATTAAGCATGATTTAGAACTATACCATGTCAATAGAGCATATATATGGCCACAGAATAGAACAGTATCAGGAATCAAAATACATCAGAGTTATAGAGATAGGACGGAGCAATCAAGTAAGGATATGAATTTTCAGAGGGGCAGATATTATCCGGCTCCGAAAAAACAAAATACACAGTGGAACCGGAGATAAGAATAATACATTCTGAACTATATCATGGTACAACGACCCTGGAGGACCCTGACACCAAGTATATGGAAATTAATACACTTAATTTAAGTAGGTCAATAGATAATCTGCTAGTGGAAGGAATTATTCCTATACACAGTGAATATGGACCTAATTATAAAAATGTGAATGAGTCATCAGAGAGATTAAATATTTTATCCACGTTTAATGGATTTAATGTATTTAATTACATTGAAATGGATATCTCTTAAGCATTTTTTACACTGTTTAGTAAAGGAATGAAATACATTCCCAATATAGGTTTTAACTTAGTTGATTGTATAAAAGAAATGAAATTATTTTGTAGAAGGCTAAATTTGGCCCTACACTTTGAACAACAAGAAGGAAGTGATAAACCTGTACAAACACATGAATTAAAGAAAAAAGTTCATATATTCCTATCATGAATTCAGAAATAGCTAATTATGAAAAGATGGTTTGTAAGGATGTATACTGGCTAAATAAAAACATTACAACAGGAAGCATGTATCAAAATGTTTTCAAGGATAATCTAACAATGGAAGAGAGGTTGTGTTTGTACCAAATTATATGTAATAAAGAAATATGTTTAATGAAACCAGACAAGGGGGTGGGTATAGTTTTATATAACACATTTGAGTATAATACAGCTATTCACAATATATTATATACCTCTGGAAATTATGATGTAGTTTCCATCAATGAGATCAATATAGGATATAAGAGGATAGATTTAGCTTTAGAAGAATACTTGATAGATAATAGAGTCACTCATGAAGTGTATTCTTTTATGAAAACTGAATATCCAGTTCTGGCTAATATTATAGGCATACCTAAGGTTCATAAGAGTATAAAAAAAAACCCTTTTAGACCTATTATTTCAGGTTCAAAATCTAAAACGTATAATATGGGTGTTGTTATAGATAGATAGATGGACAAAACATGTGTATGAGAATCTAACCCATATTATGAAGGATTCTTGGAACTTTTTGAGCAAATTGACTCCAAATGTATGGAATAAGGATCTTACTTTTATAACCATTGACGTCATAGACTTGTTCTCGTGTATACCTAAAGAAATTGGATTAGAGTTTTTAGTAACAGCTTGAGGAAGTTTTCTAATATGAGTTGGGATAAAGTATGTTTAGTTACAGATATGATGGGGTTAGTGCTTGATCACAACTATATATTTTTCCTAGGTGAATTCTTCAGACAGACCAAGGGTGTTGCAATGGGGGCTTCCTGTGCCCCTATTTTTACAAACCTAGTTATGGTAGAATGGGAAACTGAATATCTGTTTAAGAGTATATATTATTCTAATATCGTTTTCTACACCCGATATTTGGATGATATATTTATTTTATGGAATGGCACCAAGGAAAACATCAGTTCCTTTATTGAGTACATCAATGGCACAACAGAATTTCTTAAGTTCACTTATACCATCAGTGATGAGGGTATTGCTTATTTGGACACCTTTGTTAGTCACAGTATTGAAGGGTTTGTATCTAGAATTCATAGGAAAGCAACTTTTTCCAACGACTATATAGAATTTAGTAGTAATCCTCCCCCACATGTGTTTAAAAATGTATTCAAAGGACAGTGTATTAGGGCTGCGAGAATGTCCTCCACTAAGGAAACTATGAAAAATGGGATACAAAATATATATATAACATGTTTGAAAATAGAGGCTATCCTCAAAATTTGTTGAATGATGTAGATGGATATGTATATAAATACTGGGGTACTAAATATCAACCCTTATTGGGTAAGACATCCAAAATAAATAATAACAATAATAATACAATTAATTCAGCTTTGGTTAGTGAGAAAATCAACAGAGTATGTGTTATAATGTATACCCCATTTTGCACAATATGCTAAGGAGATAGTTAAATGACATTGGGAGGTGATTACAGCTTCAGAAAATATTAGGACAATATTGGGAAGCCATCCAAATTTTGTATACAAAACAGCACCTAATATAAAAAAGCTACTTGAACAGGCAGTTAATAATCCAAAAATGAGATACACAGGAATGAGAAAATGTGGGTCGTGCAAACAATGCAAGGCTATTAATGAAGCGTTGTTCATAAGACTAGAAGACATCAATAGAACAACTGTTAGATGCAGGGCAGGCAATTGTAATACCAAACAAGTGGTTTATTTAGCGAATTGTACAGCCTGCCCTGCATTTTATATTGGAAAGACTGAGAGACAGTTAAAGAAATGAATATATGAACATTTATATAAGATCCAGGTTCAAGATAAAAATAATACTTTATTTAATCACATTAGTGATAAAGGTGAATTACACATGTTTAAGTTTTCCATTATAGAACAAGTGGACAGTTTGATACAAGGGGGGAATTGGAAAGCTATTTTAGCTTCAAAAGAAAGCAAATGGCAGATATTAACTAATGCCACCAGCTCCCCGGGTATTAATGAATATATTAGTATTAAACCTTTTCTTATTTTAGAATAAGAGTATACTTTAGCATATACATTTTAATATATTCATCTATCTTAGTACACATCAGTACATTTTTTATCATAATTGTTATTTAATTATTTGTATTATGTATTGTATATATATATATATATATATATATATATATATATATATATATATATATATATAAAGTTATGATTATATGTATATAGTGTATACAGTTTTTTAAAAATACTGGAGTATGTTTTAAATATTGTAGTATGTCTTTAAATGGATTGAGCAAATTTTTTGATGCCTAATTTAAGTATTTAAACCGTAATTTGGCTTGTAATTGTGGTTCTGAAGAAGTCTGTATCACAACAGATGAAAGCACTTAACCATTACATGTGAAAGAGCATCCTGAGTTTTTGTCACTTTTATATGTTAAAGAGTGTCCAGAGTGGTTTGTGAATAAATGTATTGCCTCAGTTCGAGCTGTGCTGTCTATCTTTTCCTGCACCAGATTTTGGGTTCTGTGTACTGAGTTCTTGAACTCCTTCTTTTGGAATTCCACAACAACTGCTGGTAAAGACCCACAGAACAGGATTTGTGTTATGCCATTCCTAATTTCCATTTACATTCCCTCATTGTAATGCATGATATATTTATTACAGCACCAAGTTATTTGTATATCTGCTGTGGCTTAGTGGTAATTCATGCAGTCAATGGTCTGGGGTTCGAGACTGGCAGAGGTTTTTTTTCTTTTGCTGCTGAGCAAAACAAGGGCCCTGGCATAGAGTGACTAAGGCATTTTTAAGCAGCTGTAAGCGGGTTTGCACGGGTTTGCACGATGCTTAGCGATGCTTAGCTGAGTGCACACATGTGCACACTCGCTTAAACCCGCTAACTACTGCTTAAAAGTGCTTACTCCCACTAACCCCCATGCTAATTTCTTTGAAAGAAAAGAAAATGGGGAGATAGGAAAGTGGTGAAAAAGGGGACACAAAGAGGGACAGACAGTAGGTAAACAAGCTCGGGATGTGCAGGACAGGTGTAGGGAAGGTCCATAGCTGCCCATTTCTTTACCAGCAACAGCTGTGCATATGCAATAAATTTGGAGTGAAATTTGAAACCTTCCACCCCTGGGAGAGGGGTGAGGACAACAAAGTATGTTGTACTGCCAATTATAATTATCAGTTTACATGTCCAGCGGACATGTGTGAGAAATGGGCAGCTATGTATGGGGCTTAATTTTTTGTGGGTACAGATTGCCCTTTTTTTTTTTTCAGGTGAGAGTGGAAAGTGAGGTAGAGGAAGTAGGTATGTTTGGGGAGGTAGGCTGGGGAGGTAAATAGACAAGACAAACAAGATGCATACAGGGGTGGTGTATGACACACGGGGTGGGTGAACACAATTGAAGGGGACGGATGTTTGGAAATCGCAAGCCCATGAGCCCACAGATGGTAACAGTGGAAATGAGATCCCCACCCATGGGCAGTCACCATTGCACCTTCACAGCCCCGAGGGTGGCTGTGCTGGGGGCTACATAGGATGGGCAGGCTCACCCGAGACGCACCACTCTCGCCTCAAGCTGGCATAGGGGATCAGCAACTGAATGCTGGATCTACCTACGCACCACAACCAGGACCCTTCGAAGGGTGACAGGTGGCCCTTCTCTGCCCACGCTAGCATGGGGGGATGAGCACCATCCCCTGCAGCACTTCCACTCGAAGGTGGCACAGTACCAACGGAGGAGGGGATCCCGGGCTGGGCACCAGACCTGCTGGTGCCAGGTGCACTCGCCAGCTGAGGAGGGACAGGTGGGTCCGCTGGGACTGGCCTTCCCATACGTTCTGTGATTAGGTGTGTTTAATTACAACATAAACAACAGCATTCAAGATTAGTTGTAACAGCATGCAGTAATAATCCCATTAACCCAACACACCAAGGTTCCAACAGTTGAAGAGCAAGCATAACACATGCATATATTGAATGACAGTGGACATTCCAACAGCATGCAGGAATTATTGGTAGCATCAGGCCTCCATGATTGTGGTGTTTGAACAGGGCACATGTGTCAAAGTAAATGCAGATATTTATAGAACAATAGGACATATGTCCCAGCAAATGCTTGAGATTACACATACCCACTGAGATGTGGAATTGCATGGTTTATGCACATACAGTAGGGTGTAGAAAGAAACCTCAATTAACATCTTATAAGTACTTTTAGTCTACACTACATTCCTAGTGACTGCAGGTGTATATCTCCTACATGTATTATTACACTTACCAACATGCTTTAGGTTGTGTAATAGGTTTGGCTAGTTCATTATATACCTGTCCTATATCTGACATACTAACTGTCCAAGATGCAGATGTTACTGGTACATATTTCTTGCTTTTATTTATATTTCTTTATCTACATATCTGGATGTGTTCACATGACATTTGCAGTTCAATTTGTACATAACCCTGCATTTCTTGTAGCACACTCACATTTCTGGGGAACAAATTAACAAGCTACTCGTGTGCCAGATTTACTTATGCATGCCAGCCAGTCACTGACTGTTGAGGACTGTATATATACTTCACAGATACTAGCACTTCCATCACCCACTTTAGATGGGACTGCCCAACTGTGGGTTGCCAGCAATTAATAAAACAGTACTATTTGTGTAATGCAAGGGTACAACAACATTTCAAAGTAAGTGACACAGACACTCTCCAGATTTTATACCTTTATTAATTACATTACACACTTTTCCACAGGCTCTCTCCTTTATTTGATAGTACAGTGCATAGGGAAGACATATTCAGAACATATTATACCTTTATTAATAGGTTAGAACACTATTTTTCAGGCTCGCTCACTTATTTTATATGACAGTACCTGCAGAGATGTTATTCCAGACATATTTTACCTTTCTTAATGGGTTACTACACTCTTTGTCTGGATCTCTGACTTTTTTATATGACAGTACATGCAGATGACTTATTCAGGGGATTTTATGGCTGTATTATTGCACAACGACACTTTCTTTCATGCTCTCTCCCCTATTTTCTATAACAATACATGCAGAATAATCACTAACCTGCCTGGTGGTGCAGCCTTAGCAACCTATCTGCATAGGCTTGCTGATTCGCAGCACGGTCACCTGCAGCTGTGAAGTAAATGAAGGGATATTGAGACATACCCATCCATTATACAACATCAATTATCAATTCTTACATACTGTATTCCATGACTACCTACTCAGTTGTGGGGCATCTTGCATCACACGGGCCTCCTGTATCCATTGGTTCAGTAGGTCCTGCTTCCGTCTCTTCAGGTCTGCATGGTGGTGACGGACCTGCTCACCAGTCCGAGGAACGCCTGTGACACTGGTGAGGTCATGAGCTAACCGGTTCCAAGCCTCTGCCTTGTACTCTGTCCTTGGAACTGGCCCTGCAGGAGTCTTGACTCATGACGGTGGACATGGAACCAAACCATGTATTTCGACTCCTCGATGCCCCAACGTTGTGCTCGGAAGCATGTACCCTCTCCAGCACCAGCCATTCTAACTGCAGATGTGAGCTACAATCGGTTATGGTGAGTATTCCTGCCTATGGGGCTTAAATATGCCACATTTCCTGCACTTTTTTGTGATTGGCCATTTTTGAAAATTCTCAGCTGACTGCAGACCTGCTTAGTAATGGTTAATCTACCATTTCTAAGTATATGTATGTTAACAGTGGCTGCTTCTCCTAAGCTGTCATGGTTTAGTGGTTCAGTACTTTGATTATGGTGCACAGAGTCCTGGGTTCAAACCTTGTCATTCATTTTATTTTAATACTGTCCAGACAGGCTAGGGGGTGTGGCTGTGTTTAAGCAGCTTTGCTCCACATTGCCCTACGGTGTGCTGGTTCACATGGAGCGCACGTCAGCGCAAATCATTTGCGCTGGGTAAAGTGCTATTTAACTATGGGCAACTCTATTGCGCTGGGTAAAGTGCTGCTCAACTACGGGCACCTATATTGCGCTGGGTAAAGCACTGCCGAACTACAGACACCTATATTGCGCTGGGTAAAGCGCTGCTTAACTGCGGGCAATTGTATATCAGGATCCTTTAAAAATATATATTTTGTTCACTGATACATAGGCCATTTCACTGCTTTTTAGTAATATTTTATTCATATGTCAGGTATTATTTCATATACTGATTTAAAACATAAATTGGAAGGGGAGTGGTGGGACTCGAACTGTGAATGCCTTCTCTTTGTGCGAATGCTCTACCATTACGCTATTGCTACTGGGTATGATTTGCATAAACATTCTTTCTTATGCTCTTCCATGTCGGGATTGCTAACTGCAGCTAAGCAATGGGCACACCCATGCACACACGCGCAAATACGGGCAGCTATTTCGGGAATATAAAAAAAATAAAATTAATGTTTTACTTTTTATAACTGTGATGGGGGTTTATATAATGTCAGGGAGTGTGGTGTTGGGTGCATGGACATTTGAGCGGACTCGCTCTTCTGTGTTTACATTTTTCTTTTTGAACCCATGGGCGTGGACATTTAGACTGCTCGGCAGTCAGACACGCCCCCTGCTTTCCTACATGGTCCGTGTTAGACTTGTGGTTGAGTCAGCGTGCCCTCATGGATATTCATGGCGTGCTGATGTCATACTGTTCAACTGCAGCCTCCGAGTAAGAATTATTTAGTCTTATACGGAGGATTCGTGAATCCGGGGGGTTGCTTTTATAAAGATATTATTATGCATATAAGATAGTATTGCAGCTATACAGTAAAAAAAAAATATGTTTCTTATGGATACCCTAATGGCAGGCAAAAGTCTTATTAAATATGTTGTACTTAAATGTAATTATTTATTGCAGATGGCTATTCAGGTCTATGGTAGAGAGACAGAGAGTGAGAAAGCCCTGACTATACCTGAGGGGGGGGGGGTGTATCAGTCTTGACAATGGAAGAGATGTCAGGGTTGACAGAGGAATGAAGGGACAAAGCCTACATGCCTCTCTTCATTATAAAAGTAGGAGTATGCATGTGCTCATGAAGAACATTTACAAGGAGCATAAATTCCTCTGACATAATGAATAACATTGAACTCAAATATATTTTTTAGTGTTTAGAGCAGTAGTTGTTCTGGTTTACATACTTTTGGGGCTGCCCAGCCCTCAGAGTGCCATAAAATTGAGTATGCACAAGAGAATTAGAGGTTGTGTCATACAAAAATGTTATACAGTTCCCTGCATGACAGCTGACATGATGGGCTTTCCCCATAAGGAGAAGATAACTGATATAAAACATAAAGCTTGATGGGCAGTTTGAAAGAAAAAAATGACTACCTGTAGATGATTGAAGCTCAGGTTCGAAATAAAATCCGTCAAGTCTATGATCTGGAGAGCCTTGATTAACTTTCTGTAAGTTAGAATTTCAATACCAAGTTAAAATTTCCCAAGTTCAAATAACAGTTCCAAACAAAAATTAAAAAAAGCTGCAGCTCTGGTTCAGTACAGTCCATATATATCCTAGACTATATAATAGTCTAAAAAAAAACAGAACAGACTAGCAACTGTTATGGATAAGCACACTCCATCTGCTTAGACATATTTCAAACACAGTAAAAAAAGTCCTATGCTCATGAAAAAAAAAAACTTTCTTCTTTCTATTTAAAGTGCTGTAACTGCATCCTATATTTAAACAGCAGTTTCTACAGTTTATGCCACACACAGAGCACAAAGCAAATGCTGCAGTTTATGCCACACAAGGAGTGCTAAGTCCTTTAGTTTTGCCTGCAAATGCAATATTGGCATATGAATGCCAGTGAAACATTTCATTGAAGATTGATCAGTATTTGCCGATTGCATCCTCTAGTATTTTGTGTTTTTAATAGGGCCCCCTTTGCCCCACCTTAGTGACAATACTGCACATGCAGATCCATTCCATGATTATATAATTCAGCTGGGCCAAGAAACAGGGAGCAAGGCAATAATAAACACACCTGTATAACCATTATCAGTTCAATATTATTAAAATGAAACTGTTATAAATTCCACACACCTAATAAAATGCAAAATTGCATATTTCTTTAAATACAGGAAAAACACATAATCTGATATTTCTCATCAATTCTTGACAAAAACTTGCTCTTTGAGAATTTCCAAAGAACCAAAGTATAGAGAAAATGTGTATTTCATCAGTTCCCTTTCTTGAAGGACCTTGAACATTTTTTATATTAGTGTAAAAATCCTTTACCATCTTTAACTTTCACCTCTTGCCATATTAGTTAACATTGCCCTTTTAATTAGCTGGTGGTCCTATGTATCAGTATGGGGAGTTGATCAGTTGGGCACACATTGGTTCAACAGTGAGCATATATCCAAAGTTTCTTGATATAGTGTGGATATCCTGAATATGAGTAGTATATAGCTGCTGTGACAACACTACCTAATTCACTGAAATGACAAACTGAGCTTCACTGAGAAGATCTATTTTAGGGTCTCCCCCAATTCTTCCTGAAACCTGCTATACATTCTGTGCACCCAACATTTTGCCAATGGTATTGCTTAATCTTTTGTGATGCTGCCTCCTGCTTTAAAACTCCTCGCATAATAAACATTGCTAAGCTTCATTACATAAGTGAAACATCTGTCTCATGTCTCATGTTCATTAAAGCTTATTTTATTGAACAGGAATATCCACTGTTGTCTTTTTCTGACATTATATTTTCATACATTCACACACCAGACATACAAAACCTTTACTGTCATTGGGTTTCTTCTAGATGCTCCTCTGCAAATTATATCATCTCTCTGATCCTATTCCAGGAATTCAGTAAACCCAACAGCAGACACTTTGTGGGAATCACTTTCATGGTCACACTCATTTTGAATTATGTCTAGAGCCCTCCCACCTATAACCATATGACCAAGAAAAGTAGCTGAAATATTGAAAACTCTGGATTCTTTAGGCAACTCATTGTATGCAAAAAGGAGATAATGGATGTACTTTTCCCAGTGCTGTATAAACTCTCAGTTAATCCTCCACATTAAACCATTTGTCTGTGAATGGTGGGATGGGTCATTGTTAACTCCTTTATTCCACAGTACTTCCACAAGTAGGTCCATAGCTCTAATATAAATGTAGCCATTTTGTCTGTCAGTGTTTCCAACAAAAAATACTCTGCTGACATTTTATAGAATAGTTTTTGACAGTTTGAATTTTTTGTTTCAATAAAGGACAAATCCAGCACCTCAAAGTACCTAGTAGAATAACACAATCAAAATATATTATTTATCTGTCATGCTTGACATATTAGGAGGTCCCAAAATGTCCATGACTTCTCATTGAAACAGTTATTTAATAATAAACTAAGCCAACAAAGTAGCAGTAACAATTTGTTAATCATGTAAGCCCACTGGACAATAGTATCCCTTTTCTGCAGTAACAGGCATGCTTCTTGGTTAAGTGACCCACTCAGAGCCATAAAGTAGGCAAAAGAAGGTGGAAAGAATCAAATCCTGTACGCTGGATGAAGTAGCTATTTTACTGCTCATAGGCATAGTTGTTTTGGGTCTACCTCATAACAATGACATTTCATAACATTGAATTTCATAACACTGAAACCATAACATCGAAAATTCAAAACACTGAAAACCCAAAACATTGAAAACTCAGATCATTGAAAGTGTGCTTCATAACATTGAAAACAACAATGCACAAGCTAAATAAGATCCCCTCCACCTACAACAACACCTAACTAACAAACACACTTTCTACTACTTTTCTGCAGGGGGGCAAACCCCACAACTCCGTAAATGAAATATACCAACTCCAAAATCACACTACAGTAAAAAAAAGTTAATTTCCTAACCTCAGTGTATGTGATACAGTGAGGTTAGGAAATTAACTTTTTTCCACTGTAATGCGATCTTGGAGTTGGTATATTTAATTTATGGGGGTGTGTGGGGGGGTGAGCCCCCCACATGGGGGGGTGCAGGGGGGGGGCTTGCCTCCCTGCACAAATGTAGTAGATAATGTGTTTGTCAGTTAGGCGTTGTTATAGGTAGAGAGGATGCTATTTACATATGCATTATAGTTTTCAATGCTATGAAGCCTACTTTCAATGTTCTGAGTTTTCACTGTTTTGGGTTTTCAGTGTTTTGGGATTTAGATGTTTTAGTCTCAATGGTATGAAATTCAACGTTATGAAATTTCAGTATGATGAAGTAGACCCAGTTGTTTCTGCTGTCTCAGAACCTTAATCCTCTACATTCTTCACACTGTTCACGTATTCTACAATACCCTGTCATGTCTTCTGCAATGCCTCACCAATAACAGTGTTATAGAAAATTTCTGTTTGTATGCTTCATGTGTATATGATCTAAGTTCAAACTAATGTATTCCTTCTTGCCTCAATATTGATGCAGGAGTTAATTCTTTGTATCAATCCCCTTTACCCAGGGTACAGACTCCTCCTTCCATTGAAATTCAGAATCCATCTTGGCTATCTCTTTCAAGTTTTGTTAAGTGGGGTCTACAGTTCCCTTTCCACAGGAAGGCCAGAATTTTTTGAAAACTGTTGCTCAGATTAAAGCTTAATGGTACTAACTCTACCTTCCTGTAAAGCAGTCCTATCCCTTAAAAGCCCATCCCCTTATAATACCCTAGCCTCTGATTCAGGTGCACTACTATAACAATGTTCCTCTTCTGAAATAACCACTAAACCAGGCTTTGTTGGGGACATGAGAACTGACTTGGTCTTATCTATCATGTATTCTCCACAGGCTTATCTCCATACCTGGCTTCATGTATCTGTACTAACACAAGGTACTGTATCATAAAAGTTATTTCTTATCAAGAATCGTGGAAGAATATCATCAAAAACTGCACGTTTTTTTTCTCCTTACTCTTTCCTAGATTAAATGAGTCCTGGCCAATGGTACCTGAAAAGTTGATTTTTCTATTACCAGAACTGAAGGGAACTACCCAGGCAGTCTAACAACTGCAGGATTAATAATATCCATGTATGATCCCATATCCCTTTTAGCCATGATTTATTTACCCTGTATTGGGATAGGTTGCTGGACATGTTAAAAATCTAGAGCAACTTTAGTTTCAAGACAGCCCAACAATGCCATGGTAATATTACTTCAAGCTCTTTTTTATGGATGTTGCTCTCCTCAGTGTTTGTATATATTTATATAGTAAATGTTTCAAACTGTTAGACTGGAAACATCTATCCAGAGGACCTTTGTGAGTACTGGAACCAGTGATTTTCCCTTTTGCCTGTGGAATCTGATGCAATGGATTGGACTGCCCCCTATGGCGTGCTGTATACCAAAGTGCAGTTCTATTTAAACCAGTTTTGTGAGGTTGCCCCTGTTAATTAAACAGAGGTCTCTTCATCTGAGGCACATTTCTGAATCCATAAATTTCATGCAAAGTACTGAGTGTTTGCTTCCTACCCCCAAGGTCCTTCAGCATTTCAGTAGTTGTAACTTGATATGCCCTCATCCATCTATGAAAATATCTGCTTAGTTTTCTTCCATATTCTCTAAATATTTTTCCCATATGTTTCAGTTATGAACTTAAAACTTTGTAAAAGGGCACTTCTTTACTATTAGAAACGCAATCAGGGTCATGTTACTAACTGCATGCCTAGATTTATGTATGAGCAGAGGAGTAAAAACTTCACTTAATGCTCTTATTAAATTTGGTTGTGATTTTACACAGATTCAGATTGTCAAATAAAGCTATCACAAAGATAACATCGGCACTTTAATGAAGAAACACATTAGTACTGGCCTTGGCATCTAGGGCTCAGTCATCTAAACACTTATTAACTGCACAGTGCAAAGGTCATGAGTTCCCACTAATGTTGTCATATCTCTCTCATCTGCTTCATGCTGTAGCTTACTTCCCCCTGTCTCAGTATTTTAACTCTTCTGCATCTCAGGCCATTTCTCTCAGCTGCTTTGAGGTATCTTGTTTCCAATCTGTTTGCTAGCATTTTTAAAGCTAGCTGCAGTTTAAGTAATCTGGGAGCGCATTGTCAGAGCTATAACTACGCCAAGCCAAAGGAGGCAGCTGCACTTTATGAAAGTTGTTAGGGAGCATGATCGACAGGTGTTAATGGGGGTGGATGTACTGTAATGACATTCATTTATGAAGCTGTGTGGATATTGCTGGTTCCTTAATGAATGCTGATACTGTATATATGGCCCTCAGAAGCCTTTTTTTTTTAATTTTTGGTGTGGTAGACTGGAAACTACCCAGAATGCCAGATAAAGTAGATATGGTACTGGACACATTAAGTAGTAATTTACCACCCCTGTCAGGCTTTTTCCATAATCAGAAGAAGGACATTTGACTGAACATAAGGCCGCTATTGACTCATTCTTGTTCATTATCATATGTTGGTGTCCTGCTGACTTAACCAGGTTGTGCACTGTGCATTATAGAATATTTCTCAGAGCTCAGCTCATTTTGCCAATATCCAATCTGCTCAAGCAACACTATAATCCAACTGCTGTGCAATGCATATTGCTTTACATATACATATTAACTTGTGGCTGCAAGTGTACATACCCCGTGAGCATTTTATATCTATAAAAGTCTGCTTTACAACTAAAATATCCACTTTGCTACAAGCCAGATACATCAGAAACAAATCTAACCCTGCTGTTACCAAATAATGTAAGGTATAGGGGATAGGAAGCCTAAGGGTGGTACTCGTAGTCATCACATGAATGCTTTATGAGTATCTGGGAAGTCTGCTTGTGAGCGTAGCTAGGAGGCGATTCATAGAGGCTATTTACATTAATGTGCACTGTCAGCAATTTTGTGTAAGCAAATTAAGTATAATGAGATGCAAAAGAGAAATTGTGTAAAGTGGCATATGCTAATGAAGTGTTCTTGTGATTTATAGTCAAATACCTGTACTGTATGCACATCCATTGTAAAAAGCATTGCTGCAGGTCTTGTATTTACTTTGCAATTCACAAACCAGGTATGCACAAGCACTTAAATGACACAACATGAATTATTTCCTCCAATGATCCCTTTGTCCAAGTATGCAGAAACACTCAAATGACAGCTATAAAAGTTATTTCCCCCAGTGACCCCTTCAGTAGTTTAACCATGTATGCATAGGCACAAAATGACAATAAAACAAACATTTTTTGAAGTGAAGTCAATTATCTTAGTTTTTTTCCCTTCCAGTCAGCTAATTAATTTGCTACCTAACTCTAGTATTCCTCTGGAAAATTAATGTTTATTCACATATCTTTAGGGTCTATGTGTTTTGTATGCAAATGAGGCCCTTGTACCTTCATCTCTATGAATCATAGTCGTGCACCAAAGTGTAAAGTGCCTTATCCTCATAATAGCTCCCCCCTTAAGTACTTTACTCTTTTGCCATAACAAGGCATGTTTAACCAAACACTTCCATGTTTCTGTAGTCAAAGTAAAAGACAGCAACTGATGTTATTATTTCCATAATAACGTATCAGCACTCTTTGCAGATCAGTTATATGTAAAATTAGATGGCAGAACTATGAATACCACACTAATCTCTATCTCTGGACTTTAAGTATGCAATGGGTGACTGCCATTAACAGCTTACTGAAAATGCACAATCCTACTTAAGTAATGACTAACAACTGTTATACCCAAATAAGCCTTCTGTCACTAGCTTATGAACAGGATTAAAATCGCAGAATCCCCAAGATTTCATCCACATCGTCTAATTTTGGTGCTTTCCAGATGAATCATAATAAGAGTACATGAGACCAAAATAGACTATTTTCTCATATACAGACACAGTGTTTTCAAGGAGAGAAGCCTGATGCCTCTCAAATAATGGTACCCCTTTTATCTATTCATGGTATATGCTGCTCCCCCAATCAAATTACTAAACCAGGTCAAAGATCTCAGTTACTGAATATGCTTCCACTGATAAAAGTTGTTAGTGAAGTAACTGCCATTAAAAATGGATGGATATCAACTGTCACTCCAATACTGTGTGGGTGCCTTTCATTAAGACACTAACTACAAGTTTTATGGAAGAAAAAATATAAATGCTTCCTCTTATAAAGGTCTGAGTGTACATATAAGGCAACTAGCTTAAGCAAGAAAATTAAAATAAAATGTTTCTTATGGCTAGACTGCTGTCAGAAAAAAAAAATCTTAACATTACCACTACACAAGCCAAAAGGACACAGAACACACACGATCTATCCCCTTACCTAACCCCACCCAGATAACATTTGCATATTCATACAGTCTATAATACAGTCTTGCACATTTTCACAACCAACACTTTTTATTCAGACATTCATTTTCCTGCACCTTTTATAAAACTAATTTTCACTAGACACACACACACATACACACACACACACACACACACACACACACACACACACACACACACACACACACTTATCTATGTATACACACACACACATGCGCGCACACACACACACACACACACACACACACGTGTGTGTGTTTGTGTGTGTGCGTGTGTGTGTGCGTGTGCGTGTGTGTGTGCGTGTGTGTGTGTGTGTGTGCGTGTGCGTGTGCGTGTGTGTGTGGATATAGATATACATATATAGCTGTATCTTTTTTATTGCACCAGCTATCAGTTTTACAGTTGTCACAGACACCCCAGAAATTAGGTAATGAATGAATTTGATGTAAGAAACACTTTTTAGTTTTAATAAAAATCTGTCTTTGAAAGTCTGTATTACTAAGATGACCTCTTCTATCTCATTAAGTCTCAGTAAGTCTTGTCTTCACTTGTACTAACTAGTCTTCTAGTTCAAACCCAGAATTATCTGCTGTACTATTTATCATGCATAAAATTGGCTCCATACTGAAGAAAATGTAGACCTGATTTAATCATTCATTTACTTTCTTCTTACTCTTTGGTAAACATATAAGTCATACATTAGTTCCTGACAATAATCTAAAAAGTAACTGCTTCACAATCAATTGCAAATTCTCTATCTATTGTTTTTGAATGTATACTGGTAACACTCTGTTCAATATGTTTATGCAGTCTGCATGAATTTCACTATCAGACTATCAGTCCTACAAATGCTTCATACTAGCCTGTACTAAACTTTTATTTTTGGTATGTGATAATTAGTATGCTTGTTCCCTTCAAATACATGCTGCTAATAACCTATTGAACAAGCATTTTCAATTTGTAGGCAGCTCATTATCAACCAGTGGCAGGTGTGATAAATTTACTATAAACTGTCAGATATAAAATACTTCATTTTCAAAATATGCAAATGTTTATGTATTACATATATTTCTTAAATACTCTTAATATGTGTTTATATTGCCTTTTGACCCCAGTAATGAATGAAAAGTGTCAGAGAAGCAGTCCAGTCAACTTACCCAGTTGATAAATTAGTCAGTCTTAGAAATAAATATCAACATGCATACATAAATAATTATGCTATGAGGTACTCCAGGAAGAAGTCTCATGAGACTTCATTTAGGCAAGAGCTAGTAAAGATATATGAAAATTCACTATACTTAGGGATAGGCAGTCCAAACAGAAAATGTAAATTAGAAGGGAGTGGTGGATTAGAGCAAGTTTAATTGACTTCAGTTTTGGTTAATGGCTTTGATTCACAAACTCCATCATTCTTCTCAAGGCTTATACTAATATTGCTTAAATGTAATGCTGGATGTGTTACAGATAAACTCCTGTTACCTATAAACAGTCTGTCTTGCATAATGATTGAACTATGCAATACAACTCGGGTGAGAAAAATACCAAAACTCGTCAGACTATCACACAAATATATAACCAATACTGATTCTGATAAATATCTCACTGAAATGTTCACTTGATTATTGTATAGTTGTTCTTGCTGGGTCTCCACTGAAAAGAGGTTTTGCCTTATCTGACTTGTCTCCTAAACAAATACAAATCAATGAGTAAGCAAATTAATGAATAGATTTAGTATTTAAAAGGTTGTGTTATAGGTTTTTCTAGTACACATAAAGATAAGTATTAACACCAATCAGCTCAAACAAATGCTGTGCGAATCAGCCTAGAAATAGGTGGAACATGAGTGACAGATTGTGCTACTGTGGCATACCTGAGGATGGGGGATACCATTACTCCAGCATGGGCACTACACCTGACTTACTAGTCTAGATTCTTTATTAAATTCCAAGTTAAGTATTAGACTTTCCACATTTTCTCAGTAAGTTCAGACTACAAATATTTAGTACAGCAAGTCAAATATATATATATATATATATATATATATATATATATGTGTGTGTGTGTGTGTGTGTGTGTGTGTGTGTGCGTGTGTGTGTGTGTGTGTAACTGATGCCTTCTTGCTCTACATAACCCCTACTCAACTTCTCCATCTGTCTTTCCTTAACATTATGACCTGTTAATGATGTATCTGTCAGTCATAACTGATACAGCCTGTATGTAACCATACTCTGTTTATACTGTGCTATGATTTTGTACTCCTCACCTGGATCTGCTTTACTGAATGTCCGGCTGCCCCATGCTGAAAGCTCATTCCTTGTATCACCTGTTTTGCTTAACCTTTTAAACTTTCTGTCAAAGATTTTCCCATATTTAACCTGTCAGATCTTATTCTTTATTCATCTCTGTAATTACTTCATCATTAATTTCATGGTTTTATTAAAGAAGGTGAGAGACAAGCTTTATATTTTCCGCGTTGCCCATCTACTCAGATTACACACACGAAGCAAGCAACTGTTACAGATATGCATTGCTTTAGTAATTCCTACCTACCTTCCTTTTCTGCTGTTTTCTGAATTAACTCCATGCCTTTTGTATTCTCTGCTTGCTCATCTGTATGCCTGCACTGCAATATGTACCTCATATGCTAATTACTGAATGGCATCCTCATATGCCACCTATATTAATCATCAGCTGTGATCGTTTGTGTCTCTTATCACTTGTACCTTGGTTCTAGCCTCGGAGATAATCATTCTTTCTAGCACTTTCCAGCTAGTGTTTGCTAGAAATACACTGACTGCTTACTGCACTACTTCTGTCAGTTCAGAATAAACAACCTAACTCACTGTCTAGCAGGAGTATCTAATTATTTTTGTATACTCCTTCCTCTCTTGTGTTAAATCATCATGGTATATCAATGTTTCTTTTGTAAGCACTTCCTTATTTAAATTCTTACAAGATTCTTGTCCAGCCTTGTCAATTACCACATCTTTGACGCAAAGTTATTCCTTACAGAGCTTCATTCTAAATTTGTTGCTGTTAGATTCAAACACAAGAATACCCGTGAGAAGGTATTTGAAGGTTGAGGTCCTTTTTATTGTATGGCTGTGTAAATCAAAGTTAGAGGGTCAAATGTTTGGTGAAATTTCTGAAGAGTTCCAAAAAAGCATAGTTTTGGTTTTGATGAAGTTGAGAAGTAGTTTGTTGTTTAAGAGCCACAAGCTGAGCTCATGTGAGCCTGACTTGGAGTTGGCATTGACTGTTATTGAGAGTGTGATTTGAGCAGTGAATGGGTATGCCATTTATGTAGAACATGAGTGGGAGGTGGGGAAGGTCACAAGGAAGATTGTTAGTAAATATGGAGAAGAGTAGGGGGACAAGAATGAATCTTTTTAGCCCAGCATTGATAACAGGTATAGATTCTGATTATATGAATCCTATTTTAACTCTGAAGTGTCTGTCAGTGAGGAAGTTTTTAAACCAGAGAGTGCTTTCTGTGCTCATACCAATTTCTATTAGTTTATTTAGGAGAAGATAGTGGTCATTGAGGTCAAATGTCTTTGTCAGATCTCTGTATAAGGCACCTGTAAAGAGGCCACTGTAAGTATTTTTCAAGATGTCATTGTTTAGGGATAAAAGTGTTGCCATTGTACTTTAACCCAGATAGCTGTTAGGAGGAGAGCTGGGTGTGTTTTTTTCCCAGACATTTGCTTAGGATGACATGATGGATACTATATGGAAGTGGGAGGAATCTTTTTGGTTAGTTTTCATTTGGAGTGGTTTAATTAGAACAGGTTTCTAAATCTGTGGCATGTTTTTTGTGTGAGACTGATATATATATATATATATATATATATATATATATATATATATATATATATATATAGTCAACATGTATTTTGTCAACACGCTTTGGTCTACAGGTTTGAGAGATCAATAATCCCCATAGTTGGGGAATATGCCATTTCCCAGAGGATTATGTTATCTTGATTTAGTATTTATAATTGGCAAAGGACTCATTTCCTTCCAAAAACTGTTTTGCTGTTTATATGTTCTGAGGTTATGCTTAGAGCATGCTCAATGACCTATCAGTGTTGGGATTGTTGATTTTTATGTATTGATATTTGCAATGTAGACATTTGAGCATTTCCGGGATACCATTATCTATATAGTTGAAAGGAAGAAAATGTAATCTCTGCAGGAATCTATCTATATGGGTCCCTATAGCTGATCAAAATTCAAAAAGGCTGACATTCGTATGGCTGAGACCATATGATCGACTTTTGGAATTTTTAATACCTATTACAAATAGGAACACGACACAAAAAAATATCAGCACATTGTTAGTAGGGGGGCAAGCCCCCTGCACCCCCCCAAACCCACTGCTATTTAAATATACCAACTCCGAGATTGCAGTACAGTGCAGAAAAGGGAAATATTCCTGTTCTGTGCTGTATAGAGATCTCCATTCAGAACGGTCGAAATTTCAAACGTTCAAACGTCTATATATATATATATATATATATATATATATATATATATATAGATAGCAGGTATATATGTTGTCAGATTCAGTCAGTGGGAATATTGTTGATTGGAGTAGAAGCTTCTTTGGGGCATATGCATTTGAAATAGAAGAGGGAGGTGAATGATAGTGACAATTCATGATTTGTGGGTAGGGAGTTGACTGATGGGATATTAATAATTTTTTTAAGGTAATCTTCTGGGGAACATTTTGATATGCCACATTGAATGGTGTTTGTAGAGTTTGTGTCATTACCTTTTTTCCCACAGGAAGGTTAACGTCTTTCCAAAAGTGTTTTATGGGAATATAACACAGTGACTTGTTTCTTTACTTGGAGATTACTTTTGTGCCTTTGGATGGACTGCTTTATTAGATTATTTAAGGGTACAAGAACAGCTGACTTTTCAGTTGTTAGACTTTCTTTCCATTTTTGCCATGCTTCATTTTTTAGAGTGAAAGGATATTTCAGTTTGGAGGAAAGCTATTCAGTTTTCATGGGTTGATAAAGCCCATGGATAAGTATGAAGACTTTGCCTTATAGGTAGAGGAAAAATTTGGATATCTTTATGGCTGCTGTATTAGAATCATCTATGGAAGGTATAAGTTTGTTGTTATGTACTGTGTAAAAGTTTTTCAGTTTGTTAGTATTATTGGTATACTGATATCTCAAGGTTTTTAATATTGGTGGTAGTTTTATCCAGTAGTTGAAACTGTAAAAGTGATGGGCCAATGCTCACTTAAAGATGGTGGGAGAATGTTTATGTTGAAGTCAGAGTTTGGTATGCTGGTAATATTGAGGCTATGTGTGGATTATTTTGTGATCTGAGGTTTGGTCTAGTTGGCTCTTTTATGGGTTAAAGAAGGCATCTATATTACGTGATCGAAGCTTTAGTTAGTCGAGTAACTAAAGCTCGATCACTAAATATCGAAAAGGCAAAACTGCGAACGGCAGTTTCCACACAGGGAAACAATGCTGTAGTCCCAACAAAAACATTAAGCACAAATTAACTAAATATGCAAACTCCAAGATCACTTCACATTGTAGAAAGGGCAAAATCCACTTAACGACCAAACAAATTGTCTCCCTGTGTGGAAACTGCCATTCGCAGTTTTGTGTTTTCGACATTTAGTGATCGAGCTTTAGTTACTCGACTAACTAAAGCTTCAATCACATAATATAGACCCTAAAGAAGACCTAGGTCTGCTAGGAAAGTATCCTTATCAGATGAAGGAGGGGCAAGATAATTAACACCAAAGTCACCTATTATGATTATGTTATTATTTTTGGGACAGTTATTCAGTATATTATTGATGAGTGATTTGAATTTGCTTAGGAAAGAAGGGAGTGGCAGAGGTTGTAGTGACTAGTAGTGGCTTGCTTTGGTGTGTTGGAAATTTTGAATAGATTCCAGTTAGAAGAGAAGTTTGATGAGTATTTTCTTTGAACAATGGCTAATCTTTTCTCTCTCTCTCAAGTGCTTTCATTTTTAAAATAGAAAAATGCCCTCCAATAGATTTATTACTGTCATTTGTAAAGAAGCAGAGATAATGAATCTTGATACTGTAGGTGTGTGGCCATGTGATGCTCTAATAGTGAAAACATCCTGACAATATTCAGGTCTATTGACTTGGACACACTCATAAAATGTATAAATGTGCTGAGAAAATGTTTGAATCAAGCCATTGTAATTATTTTTATATTCCCAAATTAATTATCTTATCACAATAATATAAAAACAATATAGTTCTACTCCAATAATCTCAGCCTTACATGAGATATTTTTAAATTATAAAAGCAGCTTAGATGATATATTCTGCAACTTTATTTAACTGAGAAATACTAATAACACCACAGAAAATCATAAAACATTTTTTTTTATTAGAGGTGCTTCTTCTGTTCATTATTGGCATATTTTAACTTAGTAGTGCTTATAAAGATCCTTTTATCCTCCTGAAAAATTAGTTAAGATTTCCAAAACACATCATAAATGTTGGAGATACAATTATGGTGCAATAACTATTTGGCAACATAGTATGTATGATTGTTCTCAATTTAAAGAATACTGGGAGAGGATTTTTTTTCTTAAAAGATTTATGGTCTAAAAATTTATTTTTAACCAAGTATTTGGTCTGATTTAATTTTTTGCTTAATCTTAATTTCAATAAAGATTATTATCTAATTTTGACTATACTCATAGTAGCTAAAAATTAATCTCCAGGACTTGGCTGAAAAGAGAGAACACTTCTCTTCAATGATTTAATCTCACAATTATGAGAAGTTATTGACAGAAAAAATGCCATTAAAAGGATGAGAACATCTTCAAAACCTATACTTAATTATTCATGGACTAAAGTTCTTAATTTATTAAATCATTTGAATCAATACTTTTTACAGAATTCAAAGACTAACATCTATATGATGCGTTTTCTTTTAAATAGTTTATTTGATTATATGTCTTACATGTTTTGTACATATTGTAGATATTTTTTTCAATCTAATTAAAATCTGTTACTATATTCTACAGAAGGTCTTATTGTTATCATGAAATTGATCATAACTTTGGGCCGGATTCACGATGGCTTGCATGGGGTGTATGAGTAGAGTAAGACTCCATGCAGCCATCATGTCCGACAAAGCGATCCAGGAACAGCCTGCAGGGGCGTGTAAGAGAGCTCCTAAAAAGTCTCCTACACGGACAGGGCTGGGATATGCAAATTACCTCACTTGCTGCCGAAAGGCATGGAAATGAGGTAAATTTGCAATCCAGGAAGCACAAACCTGTCCGAGTAGGAGCCGTGTTAGTTGCAGAAATGTACTCAGTTGACAACTGACTGCCATTCTGCAAATAGCACAATGGAGCCTTGTCAGCTCCAAATAAAGGTTACATATGGTTGTGGAAGCATGCCAATGGTCAAATATACAGCCATTGGAAATGTTCCCAGATGCAAAATTAAAATAAAAATACTTTTTTTTTTTCGGCGATTTCTGATGTGTAAGCGTAGCGCAGCGCCGCGCAAATGGGGTGCGCTATAAAAACCATAAAATAAGAAAATAAAAGCCACAAACGTGGAGCTTATGAAAATTGTTAAATTACAATGTAAGGGAATAGCAGGCTGAAGACAACATGGCCACCGAGTAGGGGTTGCTAAGGGGAGAAGCCCAGTCTAAGACATGTAACCAAGGATTAGTAGGCAATCCTGTGTAAATGACTGTCCAGATAGTGAATTGCACTTTTACATAACAAATGAGCACAGTCAGTGGAGTGTAGGAGTAGGATATGGGGAGTAACAGAGTAGGAGATAGGTGACATCACAAGGGGTATGTATGAAAGTAGTGAAGCTCATTGGAGCAGAGTGGCATGTGTTAGCTGTCAGTTAGACATCATGGAAAGAGGCGTGTCAACAGGTAGGCCAGGGAAAGCCAAGAAATGGACGGTGTATACTGTGGATAACACCAAAGTTTCTTGATGAGCGGGTATGCGCTCATGTGCATGCCTGTAAACTCGAGTAAGACAGAGTGCACGCGTGGAAGCGTGAGTGCATGCGTTTAAGCCAGAGTAAGCATGTATAAGGCTGTTTAAAGACCTGTAAGCGCGTTTGCGCTGGTGTGCGTGTGTTTTAACCCGAATAAGCAAGTATTAGTCTGTCTAAGTATGTGTGCTCGCGTGTGAGCTGCTGTGAGCGTGTTTGTGCTTGTATGCACGTCACTCCCCCCTGAGGAAACAGAAAGGAAAAAGGAAGCACAACAAATAGTAGGAAGCTACCAGGGAATACTAGTAGAGCAAGCAGGTGCAAACAATCAGAATCAGGCAATTACACAGGCAGAACACTAGCCCAGCCCAGCATTTAAACTCTGCAAACAACAGTGCAGTTTGTTTCTCTCAAGAGACACTGCAACACTGGAGTAAGCTACTAGAAGTGAAAACTGAAAAAGCTTCACTCAGACAAAAAATGCTAGGGGCTGACATTGCTGTTATAAGGTGACATATGCAACATGCTGAGGGTGGAGACAATGCAAATGCTGCCAGACAACCCACAGTGAGGAGACAGAGAAGAGTGTACAGGCCCAGGGTCACCTACCAGGGGTTACATGAGATGGAGATAGTGGAGTGCTATAGAGTGGACAGAGACCTCCTGCAGCACATTGTTGAGCTGTGCAGGCCATGCCTCACACACAGAACCAACAGAGGGGAACCCATCCCAGTGTAAACCAAGGTATGTGTTGGCCTAAGAATACTAGCAACAGGTACCTTCCAGAGACCAACTAGTGATATGATGGGGATATCACAGGCATCAGCATCCAGGGTACTGCACCAGTTCCTGGATGCCATGTCAGCACATGTTGGTGATCAAGTATATTTCCCCAATTCTCGTGAGGTATTGGCCAGCAATATGCATCTCTTTCAGCAAATAGCAGAATACCCTGAGGTAGTGGGTGCAATAGATTGCACGCATATACGCAACAAAGCACCAGCCGGTGAGCAGGGTAGGGCCTACATTAACTGCAAGGGCTTCCCCTCCATCAACTGCCAGGTTGTGTGTGATGCCCAGGGCATAATAATGAATGTGTGTGCTGGCTGCCCTGGAAGCTACCATGATTCCCATATCTGGCATCTGATGCAGCTGTACCAGACATTTGCCAATGGGGACATCTCACATGGTCACCTAGTGGGGGATGCTGGCTATGCACTGGAGCTGTGGCTGATGACACCCATCAGAAACGCACACACACCTGAACAGGAACGCCATAATGAGGCACACGCACAAACACGAAATGTAATTGAGCGTGTGTTTGGGTTGTTCAAGTCACGGTTCCAGTGCCTGGACACATCTGGTGGAGCCTTGCAATACTCACCAACTACATGTACCCAAATTGTCATGGTATGTGCCATGCTACATTATATGATTCTGCAAAAACAGCTGCAGCAGGACCAGCATAGGCCTGGGCCAAACAGCCCTCCACCATTGCTAAGGCCATCACAGGCAGAGCGTGACTCGGAGGAGGAACAACCTGAGCCTGCTCCAGTAGGCAGAAGGAGGAGTGTCCAGTATGCCTTGGCCTTGGCAAAGAGGCAACGGATAGCACATACACTGGCTCAGTAGGAACCCTGGAAATGATACCTCTCTCTGATTCCCACATACAGTGAAAGGAATGCCTAAGTTGACACAACCTGCTTTCAAACATATGCAGGGAATGTAGTATGTGCATCCGACATAGGCAGCCCAGCAGCACCACCTGAGGCATGATTGCCATGTGTTAAGCAATGTAAGGTAGTGCTAAACAGCATTTACCACTATGTAGTATATGCAAACTTGATGACCTTGAATATCATCCTACCCTCACCAAGCACGATGCCACAATATGAAGACAAGATGATCAATTACAACAAATGGCTTAAGTATTGGTGTCAGTGAAAGGGGATCCAATGCCTGTCAGCCTGGAATGACATGCTCAACAAGACGATGCTTCACTAGAGATGGCTTTCACCTGTCACCTGTGGCCTTTTGGATATTGCCAAAGGCTCTTGTCACACCGATAGTGCCTTTTTCAGGTAAGGCTCAAAAGACAAACCCACCTCCATAGGTATCACAAGGGATAAGAAACTAGAAGTAATGCTACTCAATGCCAGAAGTCTAAACCACATGATGCATGCACTCCAAACTCTCCTCAGCATGGAGAATGTTGATATCTGTGCAGTAACAGAAACCTGGTTCAAGGTTCCCAAGAGCACCCAAGCACTAACAGGTTACACCTCATACCATGCTTGACAGCCACAAAACATGGAATAAACTACAAAAGGAGGGTGAGTATCAATATTTGTCAAAGATACCCACACACTCAGGTTGATGGCACAGCATGAAGCATCAAAGACTATCCATGTGCAACTAACAGTGGGTAAAACCGCCTTCCAGTTCATAGCCTGCTACAGACCACCCTCCTAAACCCAGGAACCACACTTGGCTGACTGGAGAACACATGAAAATATGAAGGTCTCCCCAAACACCATTATATTGGGTGACTTCATCTACCCAAACATAGACTGGGAGCATTACCCTAGCTCCAACACCACCCTAGCCCAAAGGTTCCTAGAATTTATAAACTCAAATACTATGGAACAACTTGCTACCACTCCCACAAGAGGGGAAAACATACTGGACCTGATCATCACTGACATGGGGACTCTATGCCCATGACCAGAAGTGTATCCCTCACTGGTAAGATCAGACCATAGAGTAATCTCAATGGATATTCACATCTCGACCCCAGCCCATGGCCAGAAAACCACAGTGAAAAAATTTCAATAAAGCAAATGTCACACTCCTCCAAACCGAGGTGGAATCCTTCACAGCCCCTGTGCCTGTGGAAAATATGGCCCAGACCTCAGAACCCTTTATAAATGCATTCTATGAACACCTTCAGGAATGCATGGATCATACAATCCCAAATAAAACCAAGACCCAATCCTCCAAAGGCAGGCATCCTGTCTGGTGGACCCCAGCCATAAACAGACCATACAATACAAGGAGGAAGCTTGATAGAGCAAAATCCCAAAAAGGGAAGGCATCTCTGATCAGTATTATTAAAAAACTACGGCCTCACATAAAAGCGTCTAAGTCCATCTTTGAGATAAAAATTGTATAGGACACTAAGGATAATCACAAGGCTTTCTTTAGTTATGGTAGGACCCTGAGTGGGAATTCCCAGATATGCTCAGAATTAGTCCAAAATGACAAACAATACACCAAATCCACAGATATTGCCAACATCCGAGCTGACAGGTTCAGTGCAAACTCCCCCCCCCCCCACCAAAAGGGCAAATATCTATCCCAGCAGAGTGCTGGCCCCCTGACATCTCAGATACTCAGGTAACAGCCAGCCTCTCCAAAGCAAATACACAGCATCAATGGGACCAGACGGTGTCCTGGGCTGTGTCCAACATGAACCCCAAGAAGAATTGAACACAAACATAAAACCACTGTTCAGTCTCAGCCTTACCACAGGATATGTACCCAAAGAGCAGTGTACAGCAACAGTGGTCCCTCTCCACAAAGGTGGTGCCTTAATGGATACTGCAAACTATCGCCCCAGAAGCCTGACTAGCTTGGTCTGCAAAGCTATGGAAAGGATCATCATGGACCTCAGAAATAAAGATATTGGGGACCTACAGACACTGGATCCTACCCAGTTTGGCTTTGTTAAGGGCAGATCCTGCCTCTTAAACCTGGTTGAGTCATTTGAAACAGTCACCAAGGCCATTGATGAGGGGAAGGTGGTCCACACAGCCTACCTGGACCTCGCAAAAGCCTTCCATACAATACCCCACTTGGTCATTATAGATAAGCTCACCAACTTCAATATAAACCCCTATGTCACTAGAAGGGTTGCAAAGTGGCTCAAGGACAGAACCCACATGGTCAGAAATGCTGGAGCCATGTCAGACCCCAAACCAGCTACAAGTGGCATCCCACAAGGCTCAGTCCTGAGACCTCCCTTGTTTGGTATATATTTCAAGGAGGTACAGGCCAACACAGAAGGACTGTGGCTGAATAAGTTTGCAGATGACTGCAAACTGGGCACTATAATCATCCCTCCAGCTGACACAAGCATCCTACAAAAGGGCCTCATAGAAACAGACAACTGGTGCCAGAGACATGTCCTCAAGCTAAATGCAAAAAAGTGTATAGTCATCCCCTTTGGCAAAAACTAGGTGCCCACAAATTACCACATAGGTGGTAACCCATTAAGTATGGAAGAAGTGATAAGGGACCTGGGGACCTAAGTTGATAGCAATCTCTCATTCGACAACCACGTGGCCAAAGTGTTTAGAAAAACATTTCATATAGCCCACCTAATCATGAAGGTATTCACATCTAGATCAGGGGAAGTCATCATGCCTCTTTACTCATCCCTCATCAGGCCCATAATTGAGTACAATGCCCCTTGTGCGATGTACCTTATCAGACACCTGCAGCAGCTGGAAAGACCACAAAAGTACCTCACCATGAGGATCAAAGGGCTCAAACAGATGCCATTTGCTGCCCGGTTAAAGAAACTGCAGCTCCACTCAGTGGCATACCGCCACCCAGAGGCAATCTGTGCCTGATGTATAAAGCCATGTCCAACCTGGAATCAATGGACATGCTGCACCTCAGAAAATCCGAATCCCATCAAGCTATGCACTCAAGAGACCTGAACCTCAGGACTGAAATGAATAGGACATGCTGGAGTGACAGATGCATAACCCAGAGGCTCCCTCCACTCTTGAGTAAACTCCCACTCCAGGTTAGCCAGAGTCCCTCATTGACTCTCTTCAAGAGGAATCTTGATGAGTGGATGGGAGATTGTAGGTTTACCCTGGGTATCACTTCTATGTCACTTTTAGACAGAGGCACAGTATACTAACCTTGAAAAATGTCATGGCAAACTCCACTTAAAATGTGTGTTGAAAGCCAAACACACTCTGGCTAGGATTATAAATGCCCTAGGGCAGATAGCCTTGTATGATCCTATGAACAGAATCACACACACCAACTAGTACAACTGTGGTCAAAGTGGAGTAATGTTTGGCAATGTCCACCCAAGTTGGTGAATACACAGCAATGTTGGACACGCCTGGTTTAAGTAGGCCATAGCTGAACAAAATGCAACATGCTCATAGTTGCCCAACTGGCCCTTAACCAGTCTGGTATGCTCAGTATGAACATTTAAAGCAGTGATGGGACTCAAGCCCATGATACTGTGCACCATAGGGAAAGTACTGAACCACTGCACCATGACAGTGTTGCAGTGCTCAGCCAGTATGAAAGAATGTTGACAAGTCTTTGCAAACTATCCCATGGAAACCCTGCAGGCACAGCACAATCCCTGTTGAGTTAGGACCCAAAGGAGTCTGGTAGTAAGAACACAACATGACCTCCAACACACACAGTATAAATGTCAATATTAGTCCTGTTCACACACAACCACAAATGTAGTAGACTTCAGATAACAACATATGGAAAGGTCACACTAGGCATGCTCACACACTTGGACAAATGAGACATATGTCAGGTAACAAACCCTAGAAAGCCTGAACCGGGCATGCTCACACACTTAGGCCATGTCTGAGTAAAGCAGTCATCCACACATATCTGGCAATTGTATGTGTTAATCCGGGAACCTCCCACGATCCAGCAATCTGCCCTGTACACACAGTTAAATGACAACAGACACATATAATAATATACTGGAACCCTATCATGATCAAACATGTTACGCAGATACACAAGTTGTTCATAGAAACTGGGAAACTATGGCAATAAATACCTGCAAACAGTATCAGCAACAAATATTGTGCATCCTGAACATAAACATAGGTGCAGAGGTTGATACTAGGCTGTCTGCCCTAGGGAATTCATAAGCCTAGGCAGAGTGTATTTGGCATCTGCCTCCCCAGTAGAGTAGCCTACTGTGCCTCTGTAAAGTAGGTCACAGAAGGCACCCTTTAAGGCTAGTTTGCTGTGCCTCTGTCAAGCAGGGACACAGTGGAGATCCCAGGGGTGAATTTGCAAGTTCCCATCCATGCGGCTGGTTTTTGCTGGAAGAGGGTTGGTGAGGGGCTATGTCTAAAACTAATAAGGATTCAATTCCAGAGTGAGGGGAGCCTCTGGGTAATAAATCTGTCCCTGCAGCATGGCCCGTTTAGTTTTTGTGCTGAGGTTTAAGTCCCTGGAGTGTGTAGCTCTAAGGGTCTTGGATGTTATGAGGTGGAGCATGTTCATTACTTCTGGGTTTGACATGGCTGTGTATGTCAGACATGGATTACCTCTGAGTAGGCATTAAGCAACTGAGTAGAGCTGGAGATCCTTTAGTTGAACTGCATAGGACATCTGTGTATAGCCCATGATCATCTTGGGGAGGTACTGTTGTGGTCACTGTAGTTGCTGCAGGTGTTGGGTAAGGTACACCCCAAAAAGGGCATTGTAGTCAAACATGGCCTGCTGAGTGACTAGTAGAGGGCCACAATGACCTCCAATGATCTACATGCAAACCCCCATGTGATAAGGAGGGCTACATAAAGGTCTTTGCAATGACTCTGTCAATGTGATTAGCAAAGGAGAGGTTATGATCTATGTTGGTCCCCAAATCTGTAAATACATCTTCTGTACTTAATGGATTACCACTTATGTGGTAATTTGTGTGCACCTTGTTTTCCCCAAAGGGGATGACTACGCATGTCTTACCATTTAGCATGAGGCCATGGCTCTGGCAACAAGCATCCATCTCTGTGAGACCCTTATGGAGGAAGCATGTGTCAGCTGCAGTGTCGCTTATGGCCCCCAGTTAGCAGTCATCTGTGATGTTTGTTAGACATAATCCCTCCGTGTTAGTCTGAACTTCAGAGAAGTACATACCAAACAGGACAGGTCCCACAACTGAGCCCAGTGAGACACCAGTTGTAACTGGTCTGGAATTGGACATGGCACCTGCAATTCTGACCATGTGGGTTCCATCCCTGAGGCAGATAGCAACACATCTAGTGATATAGGGGTTGATATTTAAGCTGGTAAGCATATGTATGATGCCTGAGTGGGGTATTGTGTTGCAGGCTTCTGCAAGGTACAGGTAGACTGTATGAACTACTTTGCCCTCATCCATGGCTTCAGTAACCCTTTCAAAGATATGAACTATGTGCAAGAGGCAAGATCTGCCCTTAACAAAGCCGAATTGTGTATGAAGACAAGATTATCAATTTCAGCAATTGGCTTAAGTATTGGTGTCATTCAAAGGGGATCCAATGCCTGTCAGCCTGGGATGACATGCTCGACAAGCCATGATGCTTCGCTAGGGACGGCTTGCACCTGTCACCCCTGGGCTTTCGGATATTGGCAAAGGCTCTTGCTACCCCCATATTGCCCTTTTTAGGCAAGGCTCAAAAGACAAACCCACCTGCATAGGTATCACAAGGGATAAGAAACTAAGAGTAATGCTACTCAATGCCAGAAGTGTAAACCTCAAGATGCACGCACTCGAAACTCTCCTTAGCATGGAGAACATCGATATCTGTGCAGTAACAGAAACCTGGTTCAAGGCTCCCGAGAGCATCCCAGCACTACCAGGTTATAACTCATACCATGCTTTTCAGCCCCAAAACTTGGACCGTACCACAAAAGGAGGGGGAGTATCAATATTCGTCAAAGATACCCACACCTCCAGGTTGGTGGCACAGCACGAAGCATCAGAGACTATCCATGTGCAACTAACAGTGGGTAAAACTGCCTTCCAGTTTATAGCCTGCTACAGACCACCCTCCCAAACCCAGGAACCCCACTTGGCCTTCCTGAGAACACTGGAAAAACACCATTATATTGGGTGACGTCAACTACCCAAACATAGACTGGGAGCATTACTCTAGCTCCAACACCCTAGCCCAAAGGTTCCTAAAATTTATAAACTCAAATGCTATGGAACAACTTGTTACCACTCCCACAAGAGGGGAAAACATACTGGACCTGATCATCACCAACATGGGGACTCTATGCTCCAGACCAGAAGTGTATCCCTCACTGGTAAGATCAGACCATAAACTAATCTCACTGGATATTCACATCCCGACTCCACCTCCTGCCCTGAAAACCACAGTGAAAAACTTCTCAAAAGCAAATTTCACACTCCTAAAAACCGAGGTGGAATCCTTCAAAGCCCCCGGGCCCATGGAAAATACGTCCCAGACCGCAGAATCCTTTATAAACACATTCTATGAACACCTTCAGGAATGCATGGATCATGCAATCCCAAATAAAACCAAGATCCAATCTTCCAAAGGCAGACATCCTGTCTGGTGGACCCCAGCCATAAACAAACTATACAATAGAAGGAGGAAGCTACTACATGATAGAGCAAAATCCCAAAAAGGGAAGGCATCTCTGATCAGTATTAGCAAAAAACTACGGGCACTCATAAAATCGTCTAAGGCCAGCTTCAAGAGAAAAATTGCACAGGACACTAAGGAAAATCACAAGGCTTTCTTTAGTTATGTTAGGAACCTGGGTGGGAATTCCCAGATATGCTCAGAATTAGTCCAAAATGATAAAAAATACACCGAACCCACAGACATTGCCAACATCCTAGCTGACAGGTTCAGCGCAAACATCTCACCCCCCTCCCCACCAAAAGGGCAAATATTTATCCCAGCAGAGTGCTGCCCCCCTGACATCTCAGATGCTCAGGTAAGAGCTGCCTTCTCCAAAGCAAAAAACACAGCATCAATGGGACCAGACGGTGTCCAGGGCTGCGTCCTACATGAGCTCCGAGAAGAGCTAAACCTAAACATAAAACTACTGTTCAATCTCAGCCTTACTACAGGATATGTACCCAAAGAGTGGCGTACAGCAACAGTGGTCCCTCTCCACAAAGGTGGTGCCTCAACAGATCCTGGAAACTATCGCCCCATAAGACTGACTAGCTTGGTCTGCAAAGCTATGGAAAGGATCATCATGGACCTCATAAATAAAGATATTGGGGACCTACAGACACTGGATCCTACCCAGTTTGGCTTTGTTACGGGCAGATCCTGCCTCTTAAACCTGGTTGATTTCTTTGAAACAGTCACCAAGGCCATTGACGAGGGGGAAGGTGGTCCACACAGCCTACCTGGACCTCGCAAAAGCCTTTGATACAATACCCCACTCGGGCATTATAGATAATCTCACCAGCTTAAATATAACCCCCTATGTCACTAGATGGGTTGCAAACTGGCTCAAGGATAGAACCCACATGGTTAGAATTGCTGGAGCCATGTCAGACTCCAAACCAGTTACAAATGGCATCCCACAAGGCTCAGTCCTGGGATCTCTCTTGTTCAGTATATATTTCTCGGAGGTACAGGCCAACACAGAAGGACTGTGGCTGACTAAGTTCACAGATGACTGCAAACTGGCACCAAAATCGACTCTCCAGCCGACACAAGCATCCTCTAAAAGGGCCTCAAGGAAACAGACAACTGGTGCCAGAGCCATGGCCTCAAGCTAAACACCAAAAAGTGTATAGTCATCCCCTTTGGCAAAAACAAAGTGCCCACAAATTACCACATAGGTGGTAATCCATTAAGTACAGAAGAAGTAATTAGGGACCTGGGGACTCAAGTTGATAGCAATCTCTCATTTGACAACCAAATGGCCAAAGTGGTTAGAAAAACATTTTATATAGCCCACCTAATCATGAAGGGATTCACATCTAGATCAGGGGAGGTCATTGTGCCTCTTTACTCATCCCTCATCAGGCCCATAATTGAGTACAATGCTCCTTTCGAGATGTACCTTACCAGACACCTGCAGCAACTGGAAAGACCCCAAAAGCACCTCACCAAGAGGATCATAGGGCTCAAGCAGATGCCATATGCTGCCCGGTTAAAGAAACTCCAGCTCTACTCAGTGGCATACCGCATGCTCAGAGGCGATCTGTGCCTGACGTATAAAGCCATGTCCAACCCGGAATTAATGGACATGCTGCACCTCAGAAAATCCAAATCCCATCGAGCCTGGCCGAGAGACTTGAACCTCAGCACTGAAATAAATAAGACATGCTGGAGGGACAGATTCATAACCCAGAGGCTCCCTTCACTCTGGAATAAAATCCCAGTCCAGGTTAGGCAGAGTCCCTCATTGACTCTCTTCAAGAGGAATCTTGATGAGTGGATGGAAGATCATAGGTTTACCCCAGGTATCACTTCTGTGTCATTGTTAGACAGAGGCACAGTATACTAACCTCGAAAAAGGGCATAGCAAAATTAATTTAAAATAGGTGGCGAAAGCCAAACACACTCTGGCTAGGCTTATAAATGCCCTAGGGCAGATAGCCTAGTATGAACCTATGAACCTATGAACCTATGATCCACTGTCTGGAGGCTCACAATGTTTTTAATTATGACTTCCATGATAATACGCTCCATAGCTGTTTCTACCACACTAGTCAGGGTTATGGTGTGATAGTTTCTGTGGTCCGTTGTGGCACCACCTTTGTGGAGTGGGAGCACTGTAGGTGTATGCCATTCTCAGGGCACATATCCTGTAGTAAGGCTAAGTTGGAACAGTGACTTAATGTGAGTGTTCAGTTCTACTCAAAGCTCATGTAGGACACAGCCTGGGACACCGTCCAGTCCCATACATATGCTGTGTTATTTTCTGTGGAGAGGGCACCTTTCACCTGTGCATCAGTGATGTCAGGGAGGTTACATTCATTTGGGATGGATATCTGTACCCTTGGGGGGTAAGGAGGGGGCATTTGTGCAGACTCTGTCTGCCAGGGTGTAGGCTATGTCTGAAGGTTTGGCATATTTTGTGCTGTTATGCAACAATTCAGAGCATATTTGGGTGTTTCCACACATATTCCTGACATAACTAAATAAGGCCTTGTGATTATCTGTAGTGTCTGGTCAATTTCACTGTCAAAACTTGCAAGTGATGATTATATGAGGGATTGAAGTGTCTTGCCAATACTGTTCAGAGATGTCCTCCCTCTGTGGGATAATGCTCTGTTATGTAGTAGCTTCTTCCTTCTGTTGTACAGCTTATATATGGCCAGGGTCAACAAGACAGGTCTCCTGTTTTGGAGGAGTCATGGTTTTATTTGGGATAGCATGATCAATGCATACCTGCAGGTGCTCATAGAATGCGTTTGTAAAAGATTCTGCAGATTGGGCTGTATTATCCTCCAGCATGGGGCCTTTGAAGTATTCCACCCCAGTCTTCACAAGTGCAAAATCTGCTTTTCAGAAATTCTTTACAGTGATTTCCTTGGCTGGGGGTGGGGATGGGATATGGATGTCCAGGGAAAGTTGTTTATGGTCTGATCTTAACAATGAGGGTTCTACCTCTGGTGTGGAACATAGAGTCCCCATGTTGGTGATGATCAGGTCCAATACATATTCCCCCTTGTGGCTGTGGTGACTGGTTGTGCCATAGCACATGGATTCACAAATTGTAGTGGCTGTAGGGTGATGTTGTTGAGGCCTGAGTAGTATCCCCAGTCAATATTCATGTACCTGAAGTCAACCACTATAATCGTGTGTGTGTGAAGACCTTCATATCCTACACTGTTCTCAGGAAAGCTGAGTGCGGTTCCTGGGTATGGGGAGGTGGTCTGAACTACACACCAAACCAAAAGGCAGTTTTGCACAATGGTAGTTGTATATGTATGGCCTGTCATGCTTAGTGCAGTGGTACCAACCCAGAGGTGTGTGTATCTGTGATGTATATGGATACACCCCCTAGTTGTGTTGTGTGTTACAAGTCCTGTGGTCATGAAGCATGGTATAGAACATAACCTGGCAGTGCCAGTGTGCATATGTGACCCTGAACTAGGCGTCTGTTAATGCACAGATATTGTTATCCCCCATACTGAGGGATAGTAAAAGATGTACATTCCTCTTTGGAAAGGAAAGACTGATGATGTCAGCACCCTATAAATACAGCAGGAGAAGGGAAATCATCCAGTAATGCGAATAGCATGCTGTACTAATACATCTCTCTCAAGTATCATAACATAGTTAGATAGGGGTTTGAATCCTATAAATGCCATGTGTGTGTTTGTCAATGTGTTGTGTGTTTTGCTTTTATTATTGTATGATATATTATTAAAACAGTAATTTCAATGCACACATCAGGTATGTGTGTGCCACATACAGATATGTACCTGTGACCTTTAATAGTTCCTATGTGTGAAGCCTGCCTCATATGAATACAGTTGTTACCTTTGCCAGCATGTGCCGTAGCTTCCCAGACCTTAGGCCATACATGTATGTTGGTGACAATGCAGGCTACTGCAGTGATCTGTGTCCTAGGCCAACTATGTGACACACACCCATGAAAGCTTTGATAGATTAATGTGGGTGAGGGTTCATGTCTGGAGTATATGTCAGACATGTTAAAACACAGAAAAGTCTGTGAGTGATGGACATCCAGGGTAGGTGTATGGCAACTGTTGCCGATATGCATACAGACACCTTCTTGCTTAGGTGATACACTGAGGGACTGCAGAATACCTTTGGAATGTGAATATCACAGAATAGACAAGATAACACTTGTCCGCATGTACACACCATTACCCGTTCTACACGATGGGTGCTACCACCTACATGGTACTGTTGGAATACTATGTTAAGTACATGCCGATGACAATGCTACAGTTGCATTACAGCAATGCAGCATGGCTTGGACAACAGGTATCTGTCTGTATGATACCCTTGTGGTGGTTAGGTGTGTCATGTGTAGAATGCATTGTAGGCTGCTGTATGCATTTGCATCATGGATGGACATATCCGTAGTGTGTTGGCATGTATGTGAGACTGCTATATGCCAAAGATTATTGTTCCTAGGGATGTGTGGGGGTCAGTAAGAATGGCTACTGGTATAGTGTAGTACTGCAGGGATATCACTGACACCGGGTTCCTACATCTGTGTATCAGTTGAGGAGACACCATGTAATGATCACTGAATGTCAGACTATGTAGGCTGTGTATACTACCAGAATGCAGACCATTGACATTTGGAAACTTTATCACCCACAGCATACTGTCAAACCATGTCATGTTCCATGCTAACCATGTTCACAAATGTACACCTGCAATCCTGTGCTGCAAACATCACACATGTACTGTCCACACCCCAACACATGCAGGCACAGGTACACACAACAGCCATGTGGCACATGTACAGACAGTACACTTTGGGAATTAACACTGGTGTATACAAAACTACAATGACAATCATAGTGTTAATGCATCATGCATGCTCGGATATACCCACAATGATATCATTACACTGTACTGTTAACAATATGATAATATTACCACAGTGCTATGTAGTCACCCTGTGCATCAGCACCATGCTATCCTGTTCCTGCATCAATGTTACAGATGGCAGGAGGAGGCACAGTTTCATCATATGCACATGGTGTGTACTTGGTTTGCCGGAGTCTGCCATTGACACATCCAATCGACATGTATGTGTGTGTGTGTGTTAGTGAGGGACAACAGTACAACATGGGGCAATGTTGATGTGATGTGTGTGTGTATGTGTTAGCCCTAGGTGTTAGCATTATGTGTGTGTGTATGCATGCACACAGTTCCACCACGTGGCTGCCATATATGGGTGCTTGTGGACAGCCACAGACTGTACTTGCCAGGTCATACAGATCACTGTCTCTGGCCACGGACATGGTACCTGTGCCTGGCAGGGGTGCTATGGACAGTATCAGGTACTAAGCCAGACTGGGTACTGTCATCAGAGGCAGTAGTTTGTTGACTGGACACATGTCCCTGCACAGTGGCCTTCTAGGACGGTCTAATGACAGCACAGACCCAGCATTGCTGGGGCTGGTGCTGGCACTATGGGAGCGGCTGCGGGTTTGTTGTTGTCCGCGACGACTGCCAGCTGATAATGTTGCTGGCATACGTCTACATCGATGCCTGGCTCCTGGACATGTAGTTGTGGAAGAGATCTAATGTGTCCCCCCAACGTCCATCAATGACCTCGCTGATATTACGGATGGCAGCCGCAACATCACGCATAGTGTCATTCATAGAGGTGCAATGTGCTCTAAGCTCTCTCAGACCCTCTCTGGTGTACTGTTCCATACGTGCCTGTGCCTGCATTACAGCCCGGAACATAGCTGAGGTTGAAAGACCTCTGTGGGCATGTCTGACAGGGGCAATACAACCACGGATGCTCCCACGAGAACCCCTGGACATCTGCCTGTGTGGTACCATGTCAGGAATTTGGCCATGGCTGCTGTGAGGGGATGCATGTGCCAATGATATCACACTACCCTGGTGAATGCCCACTGTATGCTGTCCCTCAGCTAAGGACATTGGTGACAATGGATGTATCAGCAGGATGACTGTGCGCATTGATGGGGTTGACTGCTGTGTAGTGTCGATTGGCTGACCAACGACAGACCCTGTCACACCTCCCTGTGCCATTACACATGTATCATCATTATCACTATCCCCAGCAGTGGCTTCAGGTTCCCTGCTGCACTCCACCAGAGCAACATCAGAACCTGTGACAGGAAGATAGGAAACACAGTTTACAAATGTGTACATGATGTTAGCACACATGCACACAGGCACTCAGGCACACAGGCACACAGGCACACAGGCACACAAGCACACAGGCACACTCCTCAGTACAGCAGATACAAACACAGACACATCTGCAATCCAATCCAATACATACACAATACTGTTTGAGGGTGGGTGACAGTATCACAAGGAAAAACATCACTGCACACGTGTCAACATGCAGATGATGTGGTGCACAGGATCATGCAGTGCAAGTGTAGACAGCCCTTGTTAATAACAGTATATGTGTACTTGATGCTTGTGTGTAGTTGTTCAGTGATTGTCTCCACCCTGGGACACAATGTGTACAAGGACAGAACAATGTTGTGCAAGTGTTACAAGCTGTGGGTGCATATATTTGCGCAGACACACACAACACATGATGGTGCTACACAATAACTGCTATGTGTACGTTTGTGGTCAGTGGAACTGGATGTGGTGTAGTAACGTGAGCCATGATCAACATACTTCTTGTGGTCAGTCAACAATAATAATGTGTGCCAGACAGACAGTTAGCATGCTGTACCTGAAGTGCAGTAACACGACTACATCCACAATTACACAGCCACTTGTTACTTGCACAACCTCACACTGGGGGTATGTATCAAGCTAATGGATGAAGAATATTGTCATCCCATGCAATGAATGCAATGCACATTTACAGTTTCAATGGTAATCCACCCTTGTCTTTGATGCCATGCCCCTACCTGACATATGTGCACAGTTGTTAATATAGCAAATAATACATTCATGTGAGCACTGCCTAACATGAATGTATTATTTGTTCAAGACTGTTGCACAAAGACATGATAGGCCTCTACCCCTCAGGTATATTATATGTGCTGTGTAGATGATAAGTGGGATACTGAAGGGTGGGCATACAACAGGTGTCATAACTGGACATGTGTTGCAGGCTAAGGTGTAGTGTCTATGCCAAACATGTGTGTGTTGTGTACATGTGTATCAGGTATGCCTATCCAACGTCCAGTACTGTGTTGCCACACATGTGTGTCATGCTCTGTGTATTGCATGTGAGTGAGGCAGCTACTGAGAATAATGGGATATGTATAGTCTCACAGCAAACATGCACAGCATGCATTATGCATAGGTGTGTTATATGTGCACACACTACACCTCCATATGACATGCACATGTCATTAGCAATAGTATTGTTATTACACACTCACCAGCATGGATTGGCTGCCTTGCTGTCACTCCAGAGGGACCTGCAAAAATATGAGAGTGATTGCCAGTGGCCACAACTGTGCCATTAATACTGTGAGTATGATAAAGTACAGTAGTACAACAGTTGACTTTCACAGGTATACAGATTATACTCAGAATATCAATCTTGCAGAAGAATTGGCAGGTTAACAGCTACACACACAGTACACATCTCACACATGCATAAACTACCAGTACAGAGAACAGTCAACTACAGATATGGCATGTTACCTGCACACTCCATTTCAACATGCTGGGTGGCTCCGGCCTCCATGATGACACATGTTTGTGGATGTTGTTGTTGTTAGCCTGGAGCCACAGCACTTAGGAGGTGCTCCTCCACACTGGTGAGGGGGGTAGATAGGTACCCCACCACCTGTGGCAATCTGTTGTCTGTGGATATCAGACGCATGCTGCTGGACATGTCTAATTAAATCACTGCAATGATGGCGTACCTGCTCATATGTCCGGTTATGCATGCCTATGTCATTTACCCGATGGACAAGTTCTTGCCACAGTGCAGCCCTCTCATGCTGGTTCTGGCTGGTACTGAAAAACAGCACAGATAAATTCTGCACCAGGCTCTGGTGGATCTCCTGATCCTCTGCTGCTGTATAAGGTGGGTTATGCTGATGCACCATCACCCTGGAAGGAAGGAAAAGAAAAATATGTGAGCAAGTCATGTGGCACACTTAATATTCTAATGTACTGATATCACTGAACTGCCATATATAGCATCTGTCTGTCTATCAGGGGATACACATGTTCAATACCACATATCAGTG